>NW_023501057.1:600000-844118 GCF_014066305.1 Letharia columbiana
GGTAGACGAGGTTGGGTTTGACGCAGAAGAAATTGACAAAGATCTTATTGCCGAACGATTACAAGAAGACGTGGTATGTAGGCTGCCTAATTGCACATTGCTCTTCCCTGGATCCTCATCGCTCTACAGGCCGAAATCAAAGGTCGTCTTTACCGTCATATAGCCTCTACGCTCGATTTCTCCTCTGCGACGGAGACCTCATTTCGCACAGCATGCTTGAGCACAACCTCTATAGCTACCTGTGCTCCCTTCGCATATACCGTCCACAAGGACCTTACCCTCACAAAATGGGAGCTCCCCACCCCGCCCCCTCCTCTGCCCCCAAATCGAAAAACCCCCCATAAAACCTTCACGCCCGGTCCGCCGTCGGCCAACGAAGCTCATGACCACCAGGGGAGACAGGGGCAAGACTGGGGATCCGAACTACCAACACCACACAGCCCCCATACTCTGTGTCGCGGCTTCGGATACTGGCAAATTTGTTGCTACCGGGGGAGCAGACAAACGGCTTATCATCTGGTCCGCCGACAAACTCGAGCCGCTGCGTGTTTTTACACAGCACCGTGATGCTGTCACCTCCTTGGCATTTCGAAGAGGCACGAACCAGTTATATTCCAGTAGTGTCGACCGCACCGTCAAGATATGGGACGAATTAGCTTATGTGGAGACGTTGTTCGGGCACCAAGAGGAAGTGCTCGATGTGGCAAGCCTGGCGCTCGAGCGGTGTATAAGCGTTGGGGCTAGAGATCGCACGGCTCGCTTGTGGAAGGTTGTTGAACAGACACAATTGGTCTTCCGTGGCGGTGGCAGTTCGGAAAAGCGTCGACCGCGAAATAAAGATGGGGAGATTGCGGCGCTGAGAAGCTATGGCGAAGGATCAATCGACCGGGTCGCCCTTGTCGATGAAGAGTCGTTCGTCACTGGAAGTGACAACGGCTCGATATCCCTTTGGACACTGCACAAGAAGAAGCCAATATTCACCATTCCACTAGCACATGGACTCGATCCACCAATGAAGCCGGAAGAGGCATCTGCAGAAGCCGAGCCGGATGCTAGGGTTCCGGAGCGACAGCCGAGATGGATCACAGCGCTGGCAACGGTCCCTTATTCTGATGTTGTTTTGAGCGGCAGCTGGGATGGTCAGGTGAAGGTCTGGCGAGTAAGTCAAGATAAGAAAAGGCTGGAGTCGATGGGAGTCGTTGGAAAGGTTCAAGGCGCAGATGAAGATGAAAAGACGGCTGGTGTGGACGTACAGGGTGTCCAGGAGGAGAAAAATGTGCGGGGCATCGTTAATGACCTCTCTGTTTTTGAGAGAGGAGAGAGAGGGAAAGACGGACTGTGTGTTGTCGCTGCACTGGGAACGGAGCATCGACTGGGAAGATGGAAAAAAGTCTATGGCTCGAACAGACCTATTGTTTTTGAGGTGCCTAAGATAGTAACAATTGCAGAGGCAGAGGCAGAGGCAAAGGAAGAGAAAAGAGGTTGGGATGGGAAGGAGATTGTGCAAAAAGAACCGCAGGATGTATAGCTGCATTGTTTTAACAAGCTCTCTGTCGCCTATCCGTGGCAAAGGTCGGCCGCACACAAATTCGTACAGCACTGAACATGTATGATATGCTATGAAGCTGTGCAAATTAGTTGTGGCTGCTGAGGGGCTGGTGTACATGCAACAGTAGTAGCCCGCAAGCTCGAAATGGATGTTGGGCCACCGAAGCGCTTCCCGCTTCCGCCAAAGACGCTGTAAGCAATGTTAAGCAGACGGGCATCTATGTCGCGCCTTACCAGCTTGGGATGACTAGGCACCACAAGAAACACCTATTGTCAGCTCATGCATGAAAGCCTAGTGACCCTTCAGGCAAGCTGCACCGGTCTCTTCCCGCTCGTTTCCCTTGGTCCGTGTTCGGGTGTCTCTTGATCCTACGGGGTTTCATCAGAGGTCTTCATATTGATTCGATGAGCCTGGCGAGGGTGACAGTCCACTTTGGGGCCTCGCTCTCTGCTCTCGCTCTGCCTTGAGGCGCCGACGTTCAGCTCTCCTCTCAATCTTCTGTGCTTGACGGTCACGTCTTCCCTGCTCGAACATTTCCATTGCCGTTGGTGAGTGATACTGCCTAGATGTTGGGCTATGCGGATGCGCAGGAGGGGGAAGTGGACTGCGACGCCGCGTGCCTCGACGCTGCTGTAGCCCGTTAGACGGGAAAGCATTGGCTGGGGAACGTCTTGTAAAAATGCCCTGAGGCGAGTTATCCGCTCCACGGTTGGTGCGAGTAGGAGCCCGCCTGCCGATGTTCAGAGAGCGGTTTGGATGACGGGCAGATCGGGAACGTTGGGGGAAAGCTCCAGGGACAGGAAGCTGGCGGTTTGCCGATCTCGTCGGACTTGACTCGATCAAGATTGGCGAAGATGCACTGCTGGTCTGACTGGCCGGTAGGATGCCTCCAGTCCTACGAGCGATCCAACCAGCAATCGGTCTTGGGGAGTCTCTACCGACAGTAGCCGTACCACTACTGGCCTCCACGGCACTGTCATCGTCCGATGTGAGACGATTCGGAATAGCTCGCCTTCTTCTCGTATGCTGAGCAGGCACAGGGGAATCAGAATCACTTTCAATCTCGAATGGGCCGCCTGTGGATCTTTCACCACTTGCACCTGGGTTTCTATGGGGAATGTTCCGTTGCGCGTTCACAGATACACGGCTGCCGCTGTATCCGTTTCTCACGCGAAGGGCATTCAACGCCTGCGAAACGCCACTGCCATCACTGCCACTGGACTGGTTAGACAGCACTGATCTTCGTCGAGCTTGTCGCCTGGAACGCAGGATTGGGCCTTCGTCGGACTCGTCTCCAGGGTCATATTGAGCAGTTGCAGATGATGCTTCGTTACGAACACCATTCGCAATTGCTGAGGCGTCTTCCTCTTGGCTGTTTTGATCATTGTCGGAATTTTGCAGTTGGTTACCCTCCCCATCCGTTCCTTCATCCGTTTCCCAATGCAAGCTTCTGGTCGAACTTGTAACGGAGTGATGACCATTTTCGACATCGTTGACAACGAAATCATTTAGTGAGCCAACCTCCTCACCTTGACTGCCTTCATCTGTATCATCAAGAAAACTATCGTAAGGGCGCTCGTCCTCTGAATTTGCCCGCAGTCGATTGAGCTGTGCCGTAATCCGTCTACCTCTGTGACGCATTTGCGGCGGGTTTCCGTCAGAAGAACCATTTTCACTCGAATATCCGTGCTCGGAGAAGTCGAGATTCGGGATATACCCATCCATACGAGCATCTTCACCAAGGGCTCCCACAAGTTCTTCCATAGTAGCCCCTTCCATATCGTAGAGGTCATCATCCCAATGTCCATGGCCGTCAGAATCACTCATTTCGGCCGAGTCTTCCCCCATTGGATATCCACAAGATTCACAAAGTCCGTCTTCAAGCTCCCACGTGCACCTTGGGCAACGATCAACACCATCTTCATCGTCCCTAATGACATTCAATTGTCTTCGACGTGTCAGTTTGAAGCAACCTCGGAAAAGGCCACCTTTAAGGCCGGTAGTTGCCCTGTCTTTTTCGACCAAAGCCGCCTCCTCGTCCTGCCATTTTTTGTGTTCCTGGGTAGTTTCACCAACAGGCATGAGCTCTGCCCGCTTTGCGAATATTTGCGTCATATCACGAATCTGGTAAACTTCAGTGAGGGCCTTGGAGCGGTATAGGGACAATTGCTTACAAGATAGGCCGGGGCGGGCGGACGTAGCACATCGGCTCGGCAGTCGGGGCAAGATTTCTTGGTCCGGTCCCTCTCAAACCAACGAACAAGGCAACCGTAGCAGAAAGTGTGGCCACATTCGATGGTGTAAGGTTCAAAGAGAGGGCGTACACAGACTCGGCAGGTAACGAGGGTTCGTATGTCGTCGAGGCTCGTTTCCAGTGTTTGTAGTAGTCCGACGGGGTCATCTCTTCCATCTCGACCCTGCTCTGGTTTGCTGCCGGAGCCTCTCCTGACTGTTTTGGCGACTGAATCTCCCATTGTGATTCAAATTGCGGTGCTAAGCCCGAAAGACGGCGGTGGTAGGCCCAAAAAGAGGTAAGATTGACGAGAATGCGGAGAATAGGGTGGATTCACAGCTGAGCATTTGCCATCAAACCCCTTTGATGTGACTGATGTTCTCTTGTAGTAGTCAGACTGCTTGCGGCGTTGGTGAAATGGCTGAAATGAAGTGTAATGAAGGTTGTACTTCAAAGAAGAGAAGGGTGGTGTTTGATAAGTCTGGAGGGGAAGAAGAACGATTGGTTGAGCCGAATCAGGCTTAGATTCGGGCTCGGTTGAACACACTAGAGTAAGGTACTTTAGCGCCACCATCCCGCTCCTTCTTTCTTCCGAGTCGTGCGAGTTCCCAGGCTTCCTGAAGCAGGCACGGAGAGGATTGTATCTTACATTTCGGAGTGTCAATTCTTTCTATTCCAGATCATTCTTCGGTTTGCATAAACACATCTCGGGACCAGGCTGCCCTTAGTTCTTTTTCAATCTATGTCACTGCTCGGGATTTGCCTTGGAAAAAGAACGCTGAAGTCGGAATTTCTTAGATAGTAGTCAGGTATCTTATGACCACAAAAGATTGGCAGAGAAAACGTTATGTGGGTTGAATGGTAAGATATCGCTCAGATTTCGCCAGCCTCAAATCTGGATTTCTGCGTAGACAGCTACGAGAAGAGACCGCTCTGCGGCGGCATCCTGATGAAGTATGTTGTGTACGCAAGCATTTTAGTCTACTTCTATCAGGGTATATCGCAGCGAAGGTGCAGATATGCGACCAAACAAGTTCATCACGGTCAAGGAAGCCGCTGATCAAAGTACACAACTCGCTGAATATGTGCCGTCAATGAGATTCGTCAGCTGCCGTTATCACTCTCGCTCCATTCTGTCACCCGCTGAATTTGAAGGCTCGCTCACTCGACCCTCGCGCGGTTGCTCTCGCCAAAGTCGCTGAAAAGATGGCTATTGTCAATGCTGCCCTTTATCACGAACTCATCATCGATCATTTCCTTGTTCATGTGTGCGAGAAACAATTCCTGATCATGAAGGAATGCCTTGAGCGCCTTCGTGCTCATTTTTCTACCGCTTCTCTCCGCATCTCTCATTGCCTTGAGCTTATTGCGAATTCTCTCTTCGAGAATTTCCAGGCGGTACTCACAGAATTGGGAGTAGAGTTCCGACAAGTTCGAGACTGGGCGGACAGTGGTAAGCACGGTGTCGTCCCTGAAGGTGTGGCATTTGGGACGGAAGGATGTCACCATCGTGACCCGCTCCGTTGACCCGAGAGCGCGTAGAGCTTGGTGCTCGATGTAGCGGCCTTGCAGCACAACAGCACAACCCTATCAAATCGTAAGCTTATCTCGCTTCAAGTCCTAGGTTCACATACCATCTGAGGTCCTCTGACTTTGATGACATCTCCATTTCCAGTGCGTAGTGCAGTCTCTCCGCCAATCATATTGGTACAGTCGCTGAGCATGGTAACGCAAACGAAAGGATAGCTGTCAGTGTGCCAGTCGACGATGGGTTTGTCATCTTCCCATGGGCAGCCGGCAATACCCTCATCGTCCTCGGTCAGCTTTCTGTCCAAGAATGCCTCAAGTTCTTCCGCTTTCTGCTTCTCTGATTTGACGGAGATGTTGATATGGGCAATCTCGAAATCCATCTCTGTTACAAGTTGGACACCGGCAATATTAGACATGATCGCGAGCGTCTCAGGGTTCTTCCACGCATCGTACACAAAGGGTGCATATCTGACAAAAGATGTTAGTGGAATAGGAGAAGGAAGATGAGTGGATGGAAGACGTTGTCGTGGTTCTTTGCTTACTTTGCAGCGAAACCTCTCAGCTGACACTGGGCTAGGTTGCTCGAGTATTTGCAGTTTTCCAAAACTTCTTTGCTGAATATCTCGGCCCTCATGCGTTGCACGGCCTCCTGAGTGAAAAGCTGAAAGGGATCGGAGACAGCAAATGGGGACACTCCGGTACCCTCAGGAAGTTTCAAATCGCTCATCGTCAGGGTCTTGGCCGGTGGTGTGAAATCTATGTGCTTCTTGGGATCGAAATTGTCGGTGCTCAGCGTGTTCATCGACATCGCTTTGATAACTGGCCCGACGTGTGCGCGCGTGTCGTCTATGAGTGACTCAACTTCCGCGGTAGCCATGCCAGCAAGAAATTAATGAAGTTGTGGATTTCCGGGCCTAAATGATGTTGTAAGCAAGAGCTAGAAGCAGCTAGAAGCAACAAAGACGACTGAAGGAAGCAAGCAATAAGTAGGTAACAAAGATGGTCCGCGTTAGATTGTAACCACGAATAAGTGAAGGTTCTGATACAGAGAGTGAATCTGAAGGATTGAGAAAAATAGCGAATCTGTGTGTGAGACGACACAGAAGGACCGTATGATAAGGCCAGAGTGTTGTTATCTTCACACTTACTGCTCTTATCTGGCGAGCGCCAGGAATTTAGCTTTATAAATGTTGATAGTAGAGTAGGTTCTTGCTCGGACGCGGGCGACTCTTATATGCCAGAGTCTTGTGAAGAGATGGACGGTATTTCGCGAGAAGTCGATCTTTCTAACGCGTATCAATACTTGGGCGCGTCATTCGCACCAGTTGGGTTGTGCACTGAAGGTTCCAAAGCCGACATTGGTTGGTGAATATATGCGTATCAAAAAGATAGATTTTTCAGCCGTACGAGTACAATGCACCTACAACATAGACACTTTGTTATGGCAAGAAAACCCAATTCTGGCTTTTACGCGGGGTTCCCCAAAGCACGTTGGCACCTCTAATTTACAATCTAGGTTGATACCCCTCCACACATCGAGATGCATGCAGTTCTTCTGGATAGAGATGGAGACGGATTTGCGGAGTAAAGCTGTCACCAGCGCCGCCTCAGCCACTTCCTGCATCGGAAAGGAACCGACGGAAGGTATGGGCCATGGTAAAAGCATCTGTGGGAAAGCCAGAGGGTGACCGGGGTGGAAAGGATACCAATCGCTGATATGTTATATGGATTCAGTTACTTTGTTCGGTTTGGTATGCGGCTAGACCGGATCATGCGATTGTGCCGAGACTAAATACTCGTGCGACCAGGAAATCTAATCATCTATCTCTTTGTCACAGAGATATCCACCAATAATGTCGGGTTTGCAACCCTCTATGAACAGCTTAATTGGTGGGTATATCCGTGTCGGACTGTTGATGAGGATCGACTCCTCGACCGCACGAGTATCTGCTCTCTTCCAACGGGCACTAAGATCCTTGACGCTTGAAATACTCTCTTCCTATAGGTCTATACCAGTCATGCAGGGATGCCATGCAGTAAACCTTCTCAAACTCTATCCAGATGTCTCTCAAATAGCAAATGCCTTAACATCAATGACTAACAATTACACACTTTCGACGTCCACACTCGGAGTAAGTAACATTCGAGAACGAGCGCTCTGCAGGGAAGATGACAAAAACCAATGAAGTACGCGAACGGATACGACCGAGTCGTATTTCATCTAGCAATCTCATAGGACGGTCTGGATCCAGATGCTTGATATGGACAGACAGTCATCATTCGATAGGCTGGAGAGCAGTGCAAGCTCCAAGCTAGCGACCCAGGTGGTGAAGCATAGGTCCCAGAAAATTCGGCAGCTGCACATTTGTCCTGCATGATTTGAGAAGCGAGCGTGCTTCCACACGATGATTGTCTGCCCAACCTTCACTTAGGACCCAGGGGACAGAACCGAAGCAAGATTGCTGCCGATGTTAGCCGCTGGTTGTTTCTTGGGTTTGCAAAAATCGGTAGAGTCTGCATCATGCAGATCAACTTCATCAGTCAGTATATGCAATCTGTCGGTTTCGGACTTGAGAGGGGTAATGTGGTTGGAAAGTTATAGCACTGGTCTAAGGTACCTAGTTGGAAAGATGACGTTGAAGTCCCCTCGGTCCTTATCGGTTAAAGTGCTGATAGCGCTAAAGTAGCCTACCCGAGCTTGAGCGCTACCTAGTACCTACTGTACTACTAGACAAGAATAGAACCTCGATTCATGCGTATGGAACTCTGGACGCAACAACCTTTCATCAATCAATTGCTCCTTCACCTGCACTACCAACTCACAAATATGGCCCAGCCCGGTGGATCTGACGAGTCCCCGTGGGCCAAAGGAGAGGCCGCATTTACAAGGTGCCTTCCCAAACCTTGTCTGCATTCTGAAATACTCATTTCATAACGCCTGCGTGCCTGCGTGCCTGCCTGCGTGCCTGCCTGGACCTCATACCTTCTAATGCCTCAGAACTGACGACTTGGTAGCAAGGAGTACAGCAAATATTTTGACCCGTGTCAGGAAGCAGCGTCCCGTAGCATGAAATGTTTGCACCGCAATGGAGGAGATAGGCAACTGTGCTCCGACTATTTCCAGTGAGTCTGCCTAACCTCTGCTTTCGGGAGCTCCAAGTCCAGGACGATATCGGAAGCCCGCCACCCGTCTTGTGAATCCACTGGCTGATGAACCTATTTATCAATGCAGGGCATACAGAGACTGCAAGAAGGCATGGGTGAGCATCGGAAAGCAAAGTCGTTAGTCGGGCACAAATGCTGATGATAGTGCAGACTACCGAGCGCAATGAGGCGAAAAGGAGGCAATCCAAGGGGTTCTTCCCAGAATAAGCTGAAGTCTGCTAGTGGTATTGGGTAAACCCGGAGAAAGGGATAGTAATCAGTGTTCTGGCCGTGGAGATCGACAGGCACTGCGATTGTTAGCTACAATCGGGCATATATCACGGTGATTACGAGTCCTGGGATAATGGAAATACCCAAGTAAAGAGTGTGGAGGGGCAATCGTATTCAGAAGTATCGAAAGCAGAAGAGAGCCAATTCGAAACACGAATGGAAGAGTAGGCTCGGGGCTTACCTTATGAGGCTTGTCTCCATTTCGCCGCGGAGAGCTGATGACGCGATGAAAATAACTTGGGGATTGAGGCGGCTCTGCGAGTCGCCCGCGTGTGTTCTGTCACACGTAGACAAACCTGGATTGAGCATAGGATTACACGAGTATCAAAGCCGGCTGTCAATCGAAAAGTCTGTGTAGCTCACGATCGCGCGGCAGCACCAAGCAGTTACTGCAATGCAACCCGATCCAACGCGACATTCGCTGAGACCCCTTGCCACAATCTTCCCAGTCACAAATCTAGATGCACTACAATCTATCTGTTTTGGCCGCAGCCTCCTTACACCTTTACTTGGCCCTGTCGTCTTTGTGCCCAACCGCATGTGCGCCTTGTTATCGAGATTTACTGGGAACGTCTCGTTCCTGAGAGCAAGAACGGGAGAGCTCGAAAATTAGTATCCAACTATCTATCAGAGTTACAGCTACTAGACCTCGGCCTGTTGGGATATTTGCCAGCTTTGGGGCCGGTAAAAGAGAAGAGCGTTTGTAGTAAGAAAATCTTTGGGGTCGTAGCCGACAGAGGTGAACGAACTCAACGAGGCATTGGAATGTTGTCCAAAAACACTCAGCAAGAGTTCTCATGCTCTCATGAAGCCAAACGCTCAATTCCGATATGAAGTGCAACGAGATGTGAAGCGCGATCGCCAAGCATTCTGGTAACCTGGCAAGGTGCCAACACAAAAGTCGAAGGTACGAATCCCTAACAATAGCAGCACCAACGAGGAGGAAATCCGCTGTCTAACCTTCTTCTTGAAGCAGTCATAGTCAGTCAAAGTTGAGGTTTCTCTTCGAGTTTCACACTGCTGTCTTTTCTGATAGCTTGCCGAGCGAATGGCCGAACGGACATAATAAATCTTGTGAAGCTTAAACCCGATCCATCATAAATCCCACGAAATAGTTGCGTAAATTGTAAATAGTCAATCACAAAGTGTCGGGCATCGAGCCCAACATGCCTACTCTCGACGGGCAAGATGACCTTTTGGATGAGCTTATCCTAGCCAAACAGTGGAAGCAAGCCTTGAGTCTGTGTGAGAAGAAGCTGAAGAAGGCAAATAGTAGCGATTATCTGCTGGTTTGTGACCCTCCGTACTCAATGACTAACGACTTGGAGCCTTCATGCTCAAATAAGCGCAGGTCAAAAAGATCAAGGTACTTCTTTTGTGGCCAGAAAAGACACGTCATCAGCAAGGATTGAAGGAGCTCGGCGTCCTACTGGAAAGAAATCCTCCAGTGGTCGACATCGAAACTCTTCGTACTCTAGATACTCTCGCTGAGGCGAAAGGACAGAATGAGCCAAGGCTACGGCAAGTATGGCAAAGAGCCGCAGGAGTGCGCCCTCAGGATGAAAAGCTGCACGTGGTCTGGTTTCGGTCGAAATTCCAGGTCGGCAATCTGAGAGCTGCACAACAGGCCTCTCAGTCTTGGATGAAGAATTTTCCGAAGAACCGAGAACCCTTCTTCCTCTACATTCTCACAATGCATAAGCTTGCCGAAGACTCGGCCACACCGGAGTCGGAACGAACGCTGTTGCGATCTTTGGCCTATAAATTCCTGTCGAAAGCTGCCTCAGAAGTTTCAGACGGGGTAGAAGGGATCAAACCCACCAGAGCTATCAATAAACTGGAAGATCTTCTACTCCTAATCAGAGTGTATCGAGCGCAGGGGAAATACTCAGAAGCGGCCGCCATCGTCAGAGGTTCTCGTATGGGTATGGAGTCTCCGCTCGGAAGGAATTCATGGGAGCTTGTCAGGCATTTAATCGAGTTGCTGGAAATGAGCCATCAATGGGTAGATTCATGGCAGCTCTGCCAGCAGCTCCTAGTTGATGCTCGTGACGAATCTACTGAGAGGCGATCTCATTTGACACATTATCCTTTTGGTAAACTGGGAGATGACTGGAAAGTGTGGCAGGCACTTATCACGGCAAGCAGCAACATCGGTACTGAAGAGTGAGTGGGCATCGCTCCTTGTCTGTGTTAAAAGCCGAATCTGACAATCAAAGGCGATCAACGATCACGGAAAACTTGATTAATTCGTTCGGTACTGGCATGCCTAGCTCTCGCAACGCTCAACTCGCTTTGCTCAAATTCTACTCATGCAAGGTTGCTGCACGAAAAAATTGCCAGGATCAATTGCTTTCCTCGTGCTGGGAATACTTCAAAGACTTTTCAACAAAGGTCGCCTGCTTCCATGATCTACAGCCATACATCTCATCTTTGGACAGGGTAAAGCAAGAGAAATTGGTCGAGCTCTCAAGTGATATTGCTCGAGAGATTCGACCCGAGCCAGAGAGTTCAGAGGTCAGTGAATCGAGTGGATTGATTGACCCTTGCTAAACTCAAATCGCAGTCAAAAAAGGTGCTGTGGATCACATCAGAGATCAACGTGCTGAAGCTCGAATATAATCTCGTTATCTCGAGAGACGACAATACGTTCAAGGATGGCCTCCTCCAAGAATTTGTTTGCAATTGTCTCCGACTCTATAGGCTTTCATTGAAATATGATCTCAAACTCCCAGTGAGCGATCGCCTACCCGGAGATGACGCAGCTTTGTTGGCTGCCATGGGTCTCATTCGTCTATACAAAACTCGGCAAAAGTACCCAGAGCACAATAACGCATTGTTGCGAAGCGTTGTTGTCCTGGAACATCTGCTCCTGCGCTCCAAACACAACTACGACGCGTTATTGATCCTAGTCCGGCTCTACATATTTCTAGGTGCAGGGTCTCTGGCCATGGAGCGATACTCTCGGCTGTCAATAAAAAACCTACAACATGCAACAGTCTCGTGGGTACTTTATACCCGTATATCGACAATGCACCCGCATCTGGTGACCATATCTCGTCCGAACGGCGGAGGCCAGATAACTATCGACCCGGCATTCGACATGGCCCAAGCGTTAGACTGGCATAAGTCTGCCTCGGATCTCAGCAAAAGATCTGTAACATCGATGCAGGAAAACGGCCAGTGGAGCATGTCCTTGGACGCTCTCTCTACCAGCACTCATATCGAGTCCGGATTCTCAAAGCTTCTGCTTCTCGTTGAGACTAAACGGATAGCGCGCTTTGTCTCCGTGTCTCATGAGATCCAAAGCCTGGATATCAGTAAGTGATGCAGTGTCAATACTCATGGGTTTAATGCATTCTTGCTAACACTATCAAAGTGCTAATTCCTCCTCGGACAAAGGATGCCCGGGACCGATTGGCGTTTCCAAACTACGAAGCTCATGGCCAGCTCACATTCGAAGAAACTCTACCCTCAGCAGGCCCAACCATTGATACAAACGTAAGCGTGAGGGTGAAACATGGTATTACAAGAATATCCCACTGACCTGTAAATCCTAGGATAAATGGTTGGAGCACCAACTCAGCCTGGCAAAGTTCTGGGACATGCTCCACAACAATGGTCATAGCTCGATCGATGAGGCTGGATTGGCTGCAATGAAACATAACAGCGGGTCAGACCCAAATGCCTCTACCGACGCGGAGTCCACGATAGGCGTGGTTCTAGAAATCCTTCAGGAGCTATACATGGTCTTCTACCAAAAGCCACCAACGATTGAAGGGAAGTTTGTCGGCGCATGGCTTCGCAACACTGTGGACAATCTCGAGGTGTATATTCCTACCGGCTCGCAGACCCTAGAGTCAAACATGAAAGCCGGAATGAATGCTTCTGCACGACTGGGGAAGAGCCTGAAAATACCGCTTTGGAGTTACTTTCATTCTATGTATACCTACTTGGAGCTTTGCAAATATTTGATTCCACTCCTCGACTACGTGCTTGCAGAGAATCGCAAATGCAAACATGTCGATGCCACTTGGCTGGGCTCCAAGCTAGCAAGATTTCGAGAAGAAGGCAAAAAGCTGTCTGTCAATGTTCGGCTCTCTGTGACAGAGCTGCGAGATAAGCTGCGAGGCCCCGCTGTCCTTCAAGAAATCACTGGAGAGGTATCAAGGGTTACCAACAAAGATGAATTGGAGGATGTGATTGGGACGGAGCTCCGTTGCTTGGGGAAAGAGTCAACTATGATCTGCAAAGACATACAAGAAAGCTGGATCGAGGCATTAGATGGAATCATTACGAACCAAGGTCGCATAAATTGAGGAACTATGAGAGGGATTGCATGCTTGGAAAAAAAGGGGGCTTCATTTGCATAGCGTGGGGCGTTTCGAGCACAAGATACCCTTTTGCATTGACAAGGTCAGCGAGACATCTGGCCGAGTATATGGAGAAACCCAAACAAATCATTTGCACACTACCTACGCATTGGACATTCATAGCTTCTCCAAATAGAGCCAGGGGTGCAGGAGCGATGAGCTTTGCCCTCTTACAATGCAGTGACCTTTGCATTCGCCGACTTCTCAAGCTCACAGCCGATCCTCTTCCGCCTTTCTCCTCTCCTGAACCTTCACCATCAGCTCCCTCTTCTCATCTCTCAAAGTCACATAAATCTGGTCCGCTGTCAGCAATCATCCCTGGAAGTCCGAAGGCTCAAGCACGGCCACTCACCCAAAACCACCAAAGCATCTCCAAAAACCCCCAAGTAAACACCACACTATTACACAGCACCTCCCCTTCCCTCCTTCCCTTCCCACCCCACAAGCCCCCCGGCTTGCCCGCGTAACTGTACCCGGTAACCGCAAAGAAGAACGTCAACCTGATCGGCGCCTGGCTGCTCCAGTAATGGCTACCCACCTCTTCCGGTAATCCTGAGCTCGT
The DNA here is from genome assembly GCF_014066305.1 of Letharia columbiana. Classification (NCBI taxonomy): domain Eukaryota; kingdom Fungi; phylum Ascomycota; class Lecanoromycetes; order Lecanorales; family Parmeliaceae; genus Letharia; species Letharia columbiana. The sequence goes on from NW_023501057.1 coordinate 613,683, forward strand.
CAAGTCCGATATAGCGAATAGAGCGAGGAACAAGGCGGCGAGGGTGGAAGCGGGGGAGGGCGTGGAAAGGGATATAGGAGGGTCGGGGATGTCCATTGCGGCGCCGAGGACATAGACGAGGTTTTGCGAGGCGATGGTCGAGGGTGAGGTGAAGAGGTAATAGGAGAGGGTTAGGTGGAAGAGGGAGAGGGTGCGGAGGAGTGATTGAGCAGAAAGGATGGCCATTGTGGGCTTTGGAAAGGTTTTTATGCGCCCAATTGGTTTTCTGGCAGTAAAAGCAGGAAGCTACAGTTGAAGCCGAACAGTGTCGACGTGGGACCGAGGTTTGCCCGCCCCGCTCCCCGCGCGGGGGGGGAGGTGCTCTCCGCTTGTCCTCCCCTTCCTACTCGTATAGACTCGTTGCTCGTTCTTAGCATGAAGAAACAATGCCCGCCTCCATCACCCATGCCTCCCTGAACAAAGAAAAGCACGTCAAATACTGGCTCCGCTGCCTGAAAACCTACCTCCCAAACGCTTACACCTCCAATGAAGCACAGCGCATGAGCTTGGCCTTCTTCATTCTCTCCGCCCTCGATATCCTCGGCGCACTCCACACCAAAACCACTGCCTCCGAGCGCGCAGGATACGCGAATTGGATACTACGTTGTCAGCACCCTGATGGAGGCTTCAGAGGGTTTACGGGTACGATGACAGGGGATGAGAACAGGAACGAATGGGATGCGGCGAACCTGGCTGCTACGTATTTTGCGTGCGCGTCATTGGCGGTGCTAGGGGATGGTATGGAGAGGGTGAGGAGGAGAGAGTGTTTGGAGTGGGTGAGGAGGTTGCAGAGAGCGAATGGGAGCTTTGGGGAGGGGATAGGAAAAGAAGGCGTGGTGGAAGGGGCTGAGGACATGAGGTTTTGTTACGTGGCTGCAGTGACGAGGTGGTTCCTGAGGAGGGGAGAGGATATGGAAAAGGTGGAGGACATCGACGTTGAGGGGTTGGTAAAGTGGATTGAAGCTTCCGTGGTGAGTAGAAAGTCTGATGACGGCATGGTATGCGCATGATGCTAAATTTGTCAGACTTACGAAGGAGGCATTGCGCAGGGCCCGTTCCATGAGGCACATGGTACGCAACATGTCGCTCTTGTTGCCGGGTGAAGAAGCCCTACTCATCTGCGTGTGCAGCTGGGTATACGTACTCTGGCGTCGGTGCACTAATGGTACTTGGCAAGCTGCCACGGCGTACGAGCGATTCAAAGGACGAGGGGAGGATGAGCGCAGAGTTCGTGGAGAGCGTGACCAAATGGCTCGTGTTGCGGCAAACGCTGATGCTGCACGAAGAGGATGAACTCCCAATGGCAGACGAGGAGCCACCCGATACGACGCCGGAATCCTTCCCTCCTACCTTTCATGTCCAAGGGGCCTTCCCCGTGTCGGTCGCAGACGCAATTCTTCCAAACGGTCTAATCGAGATGTCACAACACGACCTTCAGTGGGCTGGGTTCAACGGTCGATGCAATAAGGTAGCTGATACATGCTACGCTTTCTGGGTTGGAGGAACATTGGGGGTGAGTATCTGCTATAATGTATCACCGAGCGTCAGCTGACCAGCGCCCGGGATAGATGCTGAACAGAGAACATTTGCAAGACTTCAACGCCATTCGCCACTATCTGCTAGACAAGACGCAACATATGATCGGCGGTTTTGGTAAACTGCCTGGTGATGTCCCTGGTCCGTATGCCTCCATAGCTACCAAGCTTGAGCGGCAATCTAACATCAGATCCATCCAGACATCCTGCACTCAAATCTCGGTCTCGCAGCCCTGGCGATCATGCATGACCCAGATCTGAAAAGTATAGATCCGACGCTATGCATCAGCCTCAGTGCGAAAGAGAACTTTGAAAAAAGCTTCCCTTCTCAGCAAGCACGCGGCAATCTTCATGGTTCAAATACAGCCGAAAGCATGCATTGATACAACTACGAGTCCCATTCATGTTCCTGGTGGGCCAGAAACCCCCACCGTTTGTATATTTTCAAAGCTCAAACAGTAATTAGAAGGATCGCATTTGCTGCTCAAGTATTTTGATTCTCTCAGTCAGAGGTCCAACGGACAGACGTTGTGAAAAAGGTCCCACAATAAACATACTCTTGACGTCGAGCAGACTCTGGACTGGCAAATTTCCTGCTCTAATCCTTCAAAGTTATGGCTCAACCCCTTGCAAAAGCACATTCCAGGCGCTAGCCCCGATTGGGACCTCACTCCCATCTGAGTCACGGCTCAATCGTTTCAAAAGTGGTTCATATAGAGAAATGCGCCAACCTTCCGCACAAATGGCTCAAATAGCTCAGGGGTTTAGAGCATGGATTTGCAGTGTCCAGGGTCCGCTGTTCGAATCAGTGTTTGAGCTTTTTTTTGTTTTTTTTTGGACTTTACTGAACGCTCTCCGTCTTGTTCGGTAGTGACGCTGAGGCAGCACTCGTTTGGTGACCGACCACCTTTTTTCCACATTTTTCCCGCTGGATTCTGATTTACTAGCCGGGATACGATTACGTGCCAAGAGAACCACTTTTGTATGTAATTCATTCTCTTTAGGGTTGATTCTAGTGATAGCCCTCAGGGGAGGTTCAAGCCCCCGGAACGAAAACCAGTTGTTATACACAGTTGAGATATCTGACAGAGTGCGATCGAAAAGAAGGAGTTTGTTTACGAATCTCCTAGAAGAGCGCAAGATTCAAATCGCTTCTGAATATACGACTGGAGTTCTCTAGATATTCGACCTCGGATATCGCTTTCCGGCCAAGATGTATTAATCTTGGCGCCAAGGTTGCATAATATTTCCATGCACGTACGTAGGGCTGGTATTTGTGGGTAGCCAAAAGGGCCCTCGGTGGCTACCGGCCGGATTAGCGGTGTAATAAATAATAGGCGTTCCACATCTAAGGGACCTACTTGTTATTCAACCAATGACAAGACTGCATGCTTTTGGCGGCGCCTAAATTGCTATAATACATATAATGATACCCACCCATCCCCCCTTATGAAGGCCGCCAAAAGGTCCCTAAGGTGGAGTCCCTAAGGTGGAGTTTCTTTGCCCACTGGTGCCTGTCCAGTCTCCTCGACTTTGATCGTATGCGTGTTTGCCGCTGGATTACTGTCCTGGTGAGCCTTCCGGTCCCCTTTGCCGTCGCTCCTAGTAGGCTGGACGATCCTTCCCTTCTCATCTCTAGGCTTCCTCTCCCAGCCCGTCTTCAGGCCGCGGGTAAGCTTGAAGCGTGGGAATATATGAGCTTCCGTGTTGATGACAATAGACTCCAATGGTAATAAATCATTAGGCGAGAAAAGAAGATAGAAGTATTTGAGAGTCTCGGCCTGATACTGTCAGCTCGTGGGTCTCGTCAGCAGCAACCTGGTGTGCCACTCACCAGCCAAAAGCTCTCCATGTTATCTTTCAGCAATGGGGGTATCTCGTTTGCATTGGCAAGGCTGGTAAAGCCAGCTCCGTCCTCTGCCGCACTGTACTTAACGAATGACGTGAACATCTCCCAACCCCACTCGCGGTACTTCTCGTCGCCAGTGATCCGCCACATATAGAAGAGCGACTCAACTGTTTCTGGGCGCTGTAAATTATGGCGGTCGTTAACTTTGATGATATAGTCATCCTTCCACGCCGCATGTGCTCCCTGCGTCATCTCCTTAGACGCTAAGATTCCATCGGACTCCATGTGTGGGTTTTCTCCAATTTGGAAATGAGCAATTTCTGGCGCTAAACCTGTCGGAGTGATCCGGTACATTCCCCAGCAAGTTTTGGTTAGTTCGATGGCGAGTGCCATGTCCTCTTCTTCCTTTTCGCTCCAAAGGCCAGCCTTCTTGACTTCTTCGATGGTAAGGCCTCCTGTTACGCCGAGGGCAATGGTACCGGGCATGAAGCAGACGAGGTGGTCCATTTTCCCCTCAAGTTTACCACCAAGACCGAAAGGACGCTCAGCCAGGACCGTGAAATGATTCGGAGTCGAGTATGTAATTAGCCATTTTCTGACACCAGCGAGGGACTGGTTCCACATTTCTTGATAGATGGGCTCTTCACAGGAAGTTTGCAGATATTGCTTGATGAGATATTCATAGTACGAGTCGCCTCGGCTTCCTAGTCGTATATTATTGGCCCTGAAACCACCTGTGGTGGCGTATAAGAATATTGGTACAAGACCATCCTCCATGCCATTGTCGTCGATGACTTGGATGACTTTCTCTGCGCTTTCCCAGTAGTTCTTTTCCCCAGTCAGCATGGCAAGATACTTGAATTCTAATTGCAGACTAGATGCTTCAGCGGTCGATGATGCGCCTCCATCTATGTGGGATTCCTTTCCCTTGGAGGTCTTTAAATTGACGCTTGCATACGGTACACCGCTGTTGGAATCGAAGGCGCCCATCAGGCGACCTGCCAAATCCGCAGCCTTCTCAAGATACAGATCCTCTCCGGGAGCACCCTGATCATCGTCCGTTAGAGGAGCCATCTCAGGGAAAGCAGTGGAGAGGTAGTGCGCTGAAAGAAGGCCCCCCAGCATGCGTATCGTAGTCTCGAAGGTATTGACCTCATGGTCCTGGTCGTAATCCAAAGACGTGGATATCCATTCCCTGGCATGAGACAATCGGGAGGTTAGGTTCATTATCATTAGAGTGTCCAGAGCATCGACAATGATCCAGCCCATGCCTTTGCCTTTGGTATCCATTTGTTTCCCTTTTTTTGAAATTGGGTGATACTCATCGAGGCCTGCAACATACGGTCATCAGCTTGTTGATCTTGAGGCTGATTCGAGACTTCCTCAGGGACGAAGGGTGTCATGTCATCGAAGTCGCTGCAAGCCACATACCCCATGCATACTGCTCGTAACCGTCCCAACTCAAGATGAATGCCTCCTTTACTTTCTCTCGTCTGTCGTTCCAATCCACGGATTCCGATATCGTAGGGCTGCTCAGCCAATTCCACGCGCTCTTATTGGTGTCTCTCAGTTTGGGCTTGACCATAGAAGGCGAGAAGATGCCAAGCCAGTATACCAACCCCATCAAAACCAAGATAGCTCCGCTGATGACCCGCTTTTGTCTGTAAAAAGGTGTGTATTTTCTGGATCCCGCATAGTTGTAGGGCTTGTCCTTGTACATGGGCAACTCTTTCTTATCCATGAAGCTTTCCAATTTTGACCCTAGGCCACCGTTTGCATTGCCGTTCTGTGACCTTGGTTGCCCCGAGTTGCCCCAGTAGTCTTCGGCATGAGAACGTTGTGTTAGAGACATCTTTTGTGACAAAGGCAAAGGTCAACATGTCCCGTCTTGCGGAATTATCATTCTCCCTCGCGAACCCCAATGCTGCCTCGAAGTCTGCTATAGGGTTAGAAGTAAGCTTCTTCGAAAAGAATGGGCGGACTCGGACAGCAGCTCAATGATGTGTTGAGCTTTCATGACATCTAATTACCAGTCGCCAAAAGTGAGACTCTGGTGATATGGGGATATGAGCCTCCCGAGAGAACAATATGCAATGGTGAAGTCGCGACGCTCAAAGGTGTTTTGGTCCTGATACAAGTGAGGTGGAAATTGGAAACGTTGACTGGACGAGCCTTGGCGTTTTCGATTTACCCCTGGCGACATATCTTTTACAACTACTCTACATACGTGCGTGTTCTTGGAAGCCTGATGAACTTGAATCGATCGCCTTGCTAATGCTTATGCTTGAGGACTGTCTATTATTCTATCTACAGCTTCTGGTATTCCAGCTTGCCTTCTAGCTTCTTGGATTCTGCGACCTTCCTCACTGCCTTGTTGAAGTCATCTTGATTTATTGAATCTCTGTAATCTTTAATAGCGAAAAGTCCTCTGCAATAAGTAGTTAGTTGCCGGTACGAATCAATAAACGTAGATAACTTACGCTTCTGTCACCACATTGCGAAGATCTGCACCATTCAGCTGGTCACTCATCTTGACGACGCTCTCGAAATCAATCTCTCCTTCTAGAGATACGCCGCTTGTGTGGATCTTAAGAATCTCTAATCTGCCGACCTCATTTGGTAGTGGTATTTCAATCTTCCTGTCCAATCGACCTGCTCTCAGGAGTGCAGGATCTAAGGTATCTGGTCGATTGGTTGCCATTATAATCTTGGTCTTACCCAAATAGTCGAAGCCGTCGAGCTGATTGAGCAGTTCCATGAGCGTGCGCTGGATTTCTCGGTCAGCAGACGTGCCCTCTGAAAATCGTCGTCCTCCAATGGCATCGATCTCGTCCATGAAAATGATACATGGCTCATGCTCCTTGGCGTATCCGAACATTTCTCTGATCAACCGTGCTGATTCCCCGATATATTTGTCCACGATGGCCGAAGATACAACTGCAATTAGTATCAGCAGACGTATTGGCAAGCTAAATCAGACGAACCCTACCTTTCAGGAAATTGGTCTCCAAGCCACTTGCCACCGCCCTTGCCAACAGTGTCTTCCCTGTGCCTGGGGGCCCGTAGAGCAAAACCCCCTTTGGCGGCTTGATGCCCACCCTCAGGAACAACTCCGGATTCTTTAGCGGCAGCTCGATGACCTCTCGGAGTTCTCTTATCTGTTCATTCAGCCCTCCAATTCCGCCGAAGCTGACCTGTCCCGGATCTTCCAGCGACATGTTGTATACCAGTGGGTCCACTTCACGAGGTAGCATTCGCATTATGGTAAGGGTAGTCATGTCGAGAGCGACGCGTGTGCCTTGCTTAAGCTTGGCTTTGTCGACCTTGGATCGGCAGCCAACGACGTAACGTGGACCGGACGATGCTTTGACGATGACTAGGATCGATGGTATTAGCAAAGTCTTACGCGTGGTTTTGTTAAGTCAAATAAGTCTCGAACATGTAATACTCACATCTTTCCTCGTCGAGCTGCTTCAGAACCTCCCCTATGATCTGGCCCACGCTCTGTAAGGCCTTGATGTTGTCTTCCGTAGTATCGAAATCTTTCTGTAGGCCTTTGATATCGATTCGCAGTGTCTTGAGCTTGGCTTCCATTTCCCTCAGCTCAAGCAACTTGTTCTTGAACTGCTCCAGAGCATCAGCCCTCTCTGGGTCTCCTTTGCCGTCCATGCTTGCAACAAGGGATGGTGAAGTGTGAGATGTGAGATTTCCAGATCAGTGACCTGCTTCGCCCCAGGGGCAAAAAGTGGTGAGGTTCCAAGCCGTCAGATCCGAGATTATAACAGCGTCCAATTGGCCGGTAGGGTAGAGGGAGTATCTATCAGTATCGTCTAGGCGTTGGACAGTTGAACTCTTGGAGGTTGACGAATGTGGAGGGCAGAGGTACGCGCCTTCTGGAAGCTTGGACCAAGCGCTAGCGGCCCACCTAGCGTGCTCGGCAGATTCCTCGAGACCAAGTGTCTCGGTCCCTACGATCTTTTTCTGAAATTCGGCGCATTCGTCATTAAAGGGATACGTGTTACACAGCTAGGCCGTCATGGTACTCCAGGCCATCAAATACAGCCGCGGAAAGCTTGAAATCCTCGACCAGCTCCGTCTACCCCACGAGGAGGTCTTTATAGACATACGAACAGTGCAAGATGCATGGGATGCCATCCATTCTATGCAGGTCCGAGGAGCTCCAGCAATAGCCATTGTCGCTGCCCTCAGCGTAGCAGTCTGTCTCAGCAATTGCAATAAGAACGAAGCATGTCCCGAGCGCCTCGGACTAGACATGACAGGGTCTGGTTTGATTATTCACAATCTAAGGTTCCTTCTCACGAGTAGACCTACGGCGGTCAATCTTGGGGATGCTGTGAAAAAGCTAGAGAAAGTTGTTTCTTCGGCCCAGGTCACAGCTGGCGCGACTGACTTCAATATTAATGAGGCGTACATACAAGCAGCAGAGCAGATGCTCGTTGATGATGTGCAAGACAATGAGGACATAGGGCGTTTCGGTGCTGATTGGATTCTACGAAATTCCAATTTGATTCCACCAGTTGGGAAGATATCCGTCATTACACACTGCAATACTGGGTAAGCGTTGCTGGCATCTCATGCTCATCTTCTTGATCTCTCTTTAACGCCTTCTCTCAAGTTCTCTGGCAACTGCAGGCTACGGTACCGCTCTGGGTATCGTACGAAGCCTTCATGCTCGTAGTTTCCTCAAACGAGTCTATTACACAGAAACAAGACCGTACAACCAGGGATCTCGCCTCACAGGGTACGAGCTTCTTCATGACAAAATACCAGCAACCCTCATCACAGACTCAATGGTTGGAGCACTCCTCGGTCTTAAAAGGGATTCAGAGAACATCTCTTGCATAATCGTTGGAGCAGACAGGGTGGCTGCAAATGGGGACACCGCAAACAAAATTGGCACGTACGGTTTGGCGAATCTGGCAAGTTTCCACAACGTCAAATTCATAGTGGCAGCGCCACGGACCACCATCGATTTAAGCACGGCTTCTGGCGCAGATATTACGATTGAAGAACGCCCGCCCACCGAGGTAACGACGATGAAAGGCCGTCCTATCAAGCGATTAAAGGACGGAAGCTTAAAAGTTGAAGGCGATATTCAAGAAATCGCTATTGCAGCGGACCTTACCGGCGCTTGGAATCCGGCATTCGATGTGACCTGCCATAGTCTGATTGATTGCATCGTAACCGAGAAAGGGGTTGTCGAGAGGAGAGAAGACGGAGATTTCCATCTCGACGAGATCTTCCAAATATGAGCCAGCAGATGCCGGCATGCAACGAATAGGCCACACCTAATAAGGCACACATCGATTGAGTTGGAGTCTGGACAGTCAACATGGAAAGGGCTTTCATTGCCTTGCAGAGTACTTGTTGCATCGCTTGATGAAAAGACTGGGAGTGAAAAAGGGGGCAACTGACAGCTTCACAGAGTCGCGAACTCAGGTGAGAGAATTGCCCTCCAGCTACCTACTCGCGTCGTTAGTAGCCATGTAAAGAGCTTTTCACAGCAAAGTCCTCAGAGATGGATGGACATATTAGATACACAGCTATCATTGGGTCAAGAACAGCCCGTTCAAAAGATATAGGGCCCCAAATCCACCAACTATGGATGTTTAGCAAGCAGACGGCGACTCTAGAGTGCTAGTTCACCTGCAAAAGAATAAATAGAGAAATGAAGACGGTTATGTCGTGTCATTAGGAACTAGTATCCTAGCCAGCATAAGGTTGCACCGACGCCAATGCTTTCCCAGAATTCGTCGATCCGAACAAAACGCCGTGCTGGTTATTGGAATCATTGACTCGACTCGGCCATGTCATCTTCAGTCTCCCTTTCCTCCCTCTCCCGGTCACCCTTCCTTATGTTCTCTACCTTTTGCAACGGTTCCTCTACCTTTTCTTTCACCTTATCCTTGGTACTCCGTTTCCCTTCGCCCTTAGCCATTCCTTCTTGCTGGTCCAAATCCTCCTCGTCACTGCTACTCAAACTGCTACTATCACCCTGTACAACGGCAGTATGCTTTCCCTCCGCCTTCTTTCGTTCTCTTTGTTCATTCTTCCACTTGTCCATCTTCTCTTTATCGCCGTTGCAATCTAACGTCACGATCTTGATGCCGGGAAGATTTTTCTGCAAGAATTCTTTCAGCTGAGGAAGTAATTTCGCGTTGGGCCGATATGTGCCGCTGTCATTGTCGATGATGAGTGAATAGTAGGCTGGATCCTTGGGCGGCTCGTCTTGCGGGGGTCCGTCCCCTATGTCACTTGGAGGGTGTGTGGGTTGGTCGTCAGGAGACCCTTCCTTGTGCGGCGTCTTGAGCCGCCGGATGAAGAATTCGCCAGAGAAGGCAATATAGATGTTCACGTCACTATGCATAGTATGCTTGCTCAGCAGATCGATTCCAAATTCTTTGCCCGTCTCTGTGAAGCGCCATATCCCGTCTAATGTCAGCACATAGGTATAAATTCTGCCGCCTTTGTCGTGGTGAACGAGGTCGAGGAATTGTAAGGTCAAGTCCCGGGAGGGAGAAGGCAAGGAGCCATATATGGTGTCACGGTCGTAATTGTAGATACGGTTATGTTGGTGGTGTAGGGCGTGGTGGAGGACGCGGCCGCGTAGAGAGGTCGATGTAAACATGCCTTTGACGAACGGTCTGAATTCTACATAACGATGGTAGAGGGATGCAGGGACAGGGCCGGCAAGCTGAATCTGGTTGGCTTGGAAGCTGTGAATAATTTAGCGCGGTGCTCTCCACATGATAGCGACGTTGATATGGCGCTCCTTACGCGTATTTCTCTGTCTTCCCATCTTTGCCTGGCTCTTTTGTACCCGCCAGCCTGCCAACCATGGGACTGAGATGCTGGCTCCAGTTGCAAGGGCCAACAGTCCAGAGTCTACCACCATTATCGGTATCTGTCTTCCCAAGCACTTCCACGCTAATGAACAGTTCGCCGGACATATGAACGCCTCGATTGAACATGGCAGCGCAACCTCGTATGAAGTAGGCGCGCTTGCTCCCCATTCGCTTCTTGATCTTGTAAGACTGTTCTCGTATGCCTCCGAAGTTATTGGTCAGACTATCAACATACACGTGCACATTGCCTAGGCGGTCATCATGGTCGGCGGGGTCCTCGTCGTAGATTCGCGCTTTGAGCGCAAAGCCATTCGCCGGAACATTAGCCACAATCCATTCTGAATTCCATACCGGATCACAGTTCCTTCTAACAGTAGGCGTACGGAATGTCATGGGGGGGTCTTGTTTGTGTCTCGGCGGCAGGCTCGTGGTCAAAGTAGCAAGCACGTACGGATCCGAGGACATGGTGTTAATGTCAGCCATTGGGAGCTTCGAGGCTCGGTGGAAAGTGAATTTGACATTGAAGCCTGGAGGAGCTCGAGGAATGGCAGTGTCATCGAAGCCTCCGGCAGGTTGTGCACCATCATCCTTTTTCTTTCCTTTGCCGTGCTTCTCCGCTTTGGCTTGGAAGGACTCTGCCTTTTGATCGAATTTTGTCGCGTACCCAACGCTGCGGTGGCCATTGGGCTGTGACACGGCCTTCTCCTCATTCATTGCTGATTGTCTTTTGTAGTTGAATAATTGGCCAAAGCTGAAGAAAGGCGTAGGTAGAAAATAAAGATTGTCGAAGAAGGCGGGTATTCAAAGTCAGCGCCAAGCTTGATACTTCACTGATAAAGTAGTACTTTAGCGGGCAAATCCTGTTTACGGGAAGTCGTCGGGAGTGAAGATCAGGGTCTCTGGCTTTTTCTTGGCACGACTTGCTCCCGCCCGCCCCTCACTGCCTCGATCAAAACCCTAAGTGCCTAAGAACTTATTCAGTGTATAAGGTTAAAGGTAGCTTGATATACATGACTAGAGGGTCGCCATCTCGCTATCGAGATTAAGGGGTGTCGTCTTAGGGCCTAGAGATCGAAAATACTTTAATATGATTCTGACTTCTTTAATCTTAGCTCAATCTTTAACATGTTTCCAAGTAAATTTAAAAACTACCTTACTCTATTATTAATTTAAGAATATTTTTCTAGAATAAAAAGAATCTCGAATATAGAGTCTAGGAAGTTAAAAGAAGACGAGTTTAAGGATCGATTTTACGCGTAAGATAATTTAGCGCGGTTTGTTCTATTGTTGTTGTTGTTGTGGTTGTGGTTGTTGTTGTTGTTGAGAACTTGTCCACGTCTTGTCTCTCTGTGGCTGCCTCGGCAATGCTTCCATTCCGCGAGAAATCCTCGAAGTTGTTGAAATAGACGGAATCGAGGAGCTGTAGGCCGCGTGTATCTGGCGAGCCATCCAGCTCGCAGAGCTCGACGAGGATTTGGCATCGACGGCCTGAAGTATAAGGGGTGGCGCTCTTCAACTGGAGTCCCCTTATGTCAGCTTCAAGATGTACACACGCTACTTCTGACCAGTCCGTCCAGGTGTAGATTCGAGCGACTGCACCTTCAATACAAATCATGTGGAGGGGCGACTGCTGGTGCTGTATCCACTTTCGGATCCCTATCGTGTCCGAATAAGTTCTCTCATCCTCCTGCTGGCCGTCAGTAGTCCAAAGGTGGTCTGATTGACGGGTTGACGTGATGAACTTGCCAGCTGTCGCGCCTGGTAAGACCTGGATGATAGCCTTTCCGCAGTCCAGGCGAGACTGGAACACTAGTTTTTCGGTGACCCATCCCTCCTTCTGCAACATTTTCAATTTCCACGCGAGGAGCCCGTTTGACGCGTCGACGCTCATGATAATATCGCCTTGAGGCCACAAGGTGAGGATACGGACCAGGGACTTATGGCGGTAGAGCACTCGTATCGCGGTTCCAGTCTTGAGGTCGTACAAGGAAACGGTCCCATCATCCTTACCGCAGAACACTGCATCTCCCTTGGGATGTAGAGCCATAGCACTTATCCTGGCTTTAGTATCTGAAGAGACCACATCGACGACTGAGGTTGATGTGCCTTCGCTACTTGAGTCACCCAAAGAGTCCCGTAGCAGGACTGCAGGTTCCCAGACATTGCAATGTGACCCTCTAATGTCAGAGAACCGGAGGCTGTCTCTGCTAAAAGCCAGTTGCTTGATGTAGACGTTGGAAGACTTGACCCGGTAGAGCAATCGCAGCGTGTCAAATTCATAGACCTGGACTGTTCCACCCCCAGCGCCACCTGCGAGTAAGCGTCCATCCGGGCTGGCAGCGAGTGTATGGCAGTCTGCGCGGAAGCTCTCCAACTCCTGATCATCAAACGGATCAATGAGTACGAGTTCACCATCGAGATAAGATGATGCGATGAGGCCTATATTTGGGTTTGGGTTGAAAACGATGGCGGTGACCATACGTGTACTCGTTTCGCCAGTAGCCAACTTCTTGCCGCAGCTACCGTAATATGCATCTTCCTCAAGGTCCCAGAGTATTATCGGTCGACCGCTATAAGCAACAGCCATCATTTTGTGGCTCACGGCGATGGATATAGCACACGGTGTACGATGTAACCGCGTGTCCAAGAACTCACCTGAGTCACTCCATGGCCTGTTGGGTTGCTGGGCACCGGCATTATCGAGATCCCATGACGCAATGTAGTTTTTCGATGACGCAGCTATTAGAAAGTTCTGGTCAAAGGCGAGATCCATAAAGCGTTGAGGGGCATGGAACTTGTGGATAGTTTCGCCCGTGTAGGTGTCCCAGATCCGGATCGCCTTTATTCCGCAAGATGCCATCAATCCCGTCTTGCTCTTGAATCGCAGAATTCTCACAGACTCACCGTGATTTATCATCTTGTGTTCCTGAAACGACGTCGCATGGTACAAGGCGACCATTCCAGTAGTCAAGCCGACTGCAAAGAAATCATCTCCGTGACAAATGGCGCTGGTCTGGCCTTCATGAAAGTCGATGCAAGACAACCGGTCATCCCACTGAGCATTTGACAGACCTACCACAGAGAGCTTCCGCCCATGGTTTGCAGTCTTGTGAATTGCAGACTCCGTAGGACAGAATGGCAGGATCAGGGAATAAATCGCTGAAGGTGACATTGTGAGAGCATCAGCAAACTTCGCAACAATGCGGACAAAGTCTGTTTTCCAGCCCCTGATCGTCTGCACCGACCGGTCAAGCGGTGACCTTTCGGTGGCGCATGAGGCGAGATATGTCCTAAGATGCTTCGCGGCGCGAACTAAAAGGATGAGATTATGTGTTCGGGCAACGAATTCGATCCATGACAGGACATTTGCCTTCAAAGAATTTGTCGACAAGAAAGAGGACATCGTTGGCAAAGGGGCTAGCCCTGGCTAGATGATACGAGAATGCGCTACAGGCGTAAATTGAAAATTTGGCCCTTTTGCCCGCGATGTCCAAGGCAGAACCACGTCTGCCGGTCCGAGGAGGTCTCATCTCCTCCCCCGTGAGATACGTGAGACATGCTCTAGCAAGCCTCTTGTGTGCTTCCGTTTTGTTGACAGCGAATTCGGATTCCAAGTCATCGCTCAATAGGAATTCTCTGGCCGTTCCATGCACCATCTGCGCCTTGCCGAACTTATCAACATTCACAAAGTGGCCAAAAAGTACCTGGATACACTCCTCAAGTTTAGGAAAATTATCCTTGATGTCCAATGTCAGAGCGCCTTCAAGCTCCTTCATTGTCATTGGCCTTGTTGCACATGTTGTCCAGGTGAGAATAGCTTTAGCGAGTCTCTTCCCACCCGGGGCTTGCGTCATCAATTCCAGTGTCCTATGGTATAAGGGTTCCATATCCTTAGGAATCTCCTCGAGAGCTTTGCTCATTTCTTGCTCACCGTAGGAATTGGACAATTCACTAATGACCAAGACGGTCCACAGGAAAGATCCTTCCGATTTCGCCAGTATCTTTTCTACCAATGTAGCACGATCCTTGTCGTCTTTCAAAGTTATAGACTTCGCCTTCGCCTCAACCAAAAGCTTGATGTCAGGCAGAGTATCCGCTGTCGAGATCTTTTCATGCTGAAATCGATGAGTGCCGAGACTTGAGAAATGGTTGGCCAATTTAGGAGTCTCTCGGCTCGTGATCAAAACTCGTAACGGTGTGGACTGGTCAAGCTTCGCCAGCATTGAATCGAAAAATGATACATAATTTGTACATTCATCTAGCGATCAATGACCCAGTATTGCTCCGGAATTGCCATCTGGAAAATGCCACGTAGGAACAGTGCATGCCATATAGTGCGTTCGTTATCCTTGTCAAATCTCATACCATCTTTCTGCATCTCCAAGAGCGTGTCTCGCACCTGGGTGTTAGTACAAGCCATTTGGAAAGCCAGAGACCGAAGACAGGCACTAAGCCGCGACTTAGATTTGCCCCTTATATGAAGAAAAAATAGCTGCAGTCTGCGTTGAGGTTTTGTAAATGACCAACTGCATAGCCTGCGAGAACAGACTTGCCAGCCGCCGGTTTTCCAGTGACCCAGAGCACACTTGGAGCTTCTAGAGCAAAGGTACTCCATCTCAAGTAGCTTTCTTTCGCTGAAAACCACTCGCAGGTTCCCGCCATACGGGCATCTTCGCTGGCGACGAGGTCATCTGCTGATTTCTCAGGTATCTGTAGGTATTGTTCCAGGTCCTTGATCTGCATGTGCCGTGTTCTCTCTTTCGATCTCAGCACTATTAAAATATTGAGCACATTCGCCATGAACTTTATGGTTTGCCCTACCTAGGTTGGAGGTAGTTTGAACCATGGACGCAAGCGCGTTGCGAATGACTACGTAGTTGGGATCTGTCGGTGTCTCAAATTTGCAAATTGAACGGTGATCAGCATTCATCGGTATTTGCTTTTCTTCACGATAACCTAGCGTGGCAGTCGGATCAACGATGAGCGTGCTAAGGACCCCTATTTTGAGCTTTTGTGTCTCGTAGAACGACCAGAGATTTACGTCAGCACTATAGTTGCGAAACTCATCATTGATAGACTGGACAGCTCCGGAGCCTCGCTCAAGGTCAGCAACGTAGGCACGGGACGAATAAGCAAAGTGCAGAATGTTGTTCAGGAGCTTGGCCGAGTCAGAACCTCTATGGGGCGTCGCAAGAAAGCAGATTGTGTGGACGCGTTCGGCCAAGTCCTTGTACGCTGCACCTTGCCTTGCGAGCATGTAGGCTTTCTTGATAACCAGGCCTCCCATACTATGCCCGATGAGCACTATTGCCGTATCTGCCTGGCTTAGATATGGTGACGTGCTCATTTCGCCAAGTAAAGACTTGCCGAAGTGATGAATGTTCAGGCAGTTGTCCTTGCCCTTGACCCAATCTGAGTCATACCCGAAGCTATGCATTCGTACATTCTCGAATGCCGAATCTTTGGGAAGCCATTCCTGCGGCCAATACCCCTATTTTTAATCATTGGGAAACTAGAAAATTAGCATTGGGGCTAGCACCCCCCTCACCTAAAATCCTACTGTAGACATGCCCACCATATTGTCATTCCCACAACCCTCCCCACACCTCGCTATCGTCAAATTGAGGCTGGAATTACTCGTTAGTATAGAATCCTTGGTGTTTCTTTCGTCGGGCCTCCTGCTGATTTATAGAAGGCCTCTAAAATGCCGTTTCCTTTACTATCCGACGCTCACAAGGATCGCATTTAACACTATATCGTCAATAGGCTTGCTGTCGCCTCTATTGCTTTCGTCGAGGGCGTTGGGAAAAGTATCGTATACCGTATTATCGATAATATCCTCGCCTTTAGTATCTATATAGCGCCTACTATAACTAAGAGAGGGCGATCGTTTAAGATATCTTAAGTAGTAAGAATCGAATTAAGAGCCTTTATCGAGAGCAAGTCGTAGTTATATTTAGATAAGATGTAATATAAACTCTTCGATCAATTCGATCTTATTATAAGCGTGTCTACGATCTCGAAGACCTTACGCTCTATAAAGATTAGTAGAAAAAGTCTTCGCCGTAAGATCTTAAAACGCTTATAAATCTATTATAATTATTACTTCCTAAAGGTTAGCAAGTTTACTCACGATATGCTTATCTTTTTAAACGAGAGCGTCGCTAATAAGTATATAATATGAAGAAAGCGAGGCTATATAGCCTTCGGAATTCGATTTACGATTTAGATTCTAATTAAATATTCTAAGCGTTATAGCGTCTTATTAATATACTACTTAGATGAAATTTTTTACTATTATATTTATTAGAGTAGTATCGATAATATCTATTTTAAGTAATTTCTTAGAAACGAAGTTTTCTCTCGATATAATCTATTTCTCGATTTAAAGTCGATTATCGTTATAGATAATTACTTTATATATTATATCGCTAGCGTTAGATAAATATATAAGAATAAAGACGTTATACTCTTATATTTACTCCTCTATTCGCCGAACTTTAATTCTATTAAAGAGTTCTTTTCGATTCTTAAGACTTGATTAAAGAGATATTTTAAGCTAGCGAAGAGTATATCGTTTAGATAGTACTTAAAGCTAACTATATAGACGTATAGTATAGAAGTTTATACTAAGGCCTACTTCGCCTATATTAATATATCGATAAATAATTATAAGAAGAAGAAAGAAGAGTTATTCGAGGAAGATGAGCATTTGCAAATCTGAAAAGTTTCTGCAAAATTTGAAATTGCTAATCGCGCGTTGGTCGCGGAAATTATAAAATCTATCGAATTAGTAAATCTAATTAAAATTCGCCTAAATTCCGCTTAATTAGTAACTATAGTCTACTTTTTATACGCTATTCATCGATTTAGTAATTACTATTTACTATTAAAATACTATTTATTAATTTAGTAATTACTATATATTATTTAAATAATATTCGCCGATTTAGTAATTACTATATACTATTTAAATAATATCCGCTAGTTTAGTAATTACTATATACTATTTAGATGATTTTTTTAGAAATAGTAATTATCTTATACTAATATTTTATTATTTCTATAATTCGCGATATCGACTTAACTCTATAAGTCGAATTCGACTCGACTTAGTTATACTATAAACTCGATTCGACTTAACTTAATAATACTATCGCCAGATATTAGATTTATATATATAAGTTTATATTACTATATTAAGCAATCTACCTTCTCTATTAAAGATAAGAGTATTATTATTTATAATATATCTTATAAGCGCTAATTATCTAAGAAGAAAAATTATTATTAATATACTTTCTTATCGCTATAACCGCGTTAAAGTTAATATAATATATATAAAGATCGATAATATATATTTATATTTCTATTATTCGATCTTAGCTCTACTAATCTCTTCTCTTAATATTTAAATTCCTTTAAGATTTATATATATTAATACTCGTTAAAGTATTAGATATCTTTCTTATAAAATCGAAATCAGCTTTCTTAAGTTAAAAGTTTTAGCTTTTAAATAATTATATATATAAGAGTATAGCGAGTAGTAATATATATAGATCTCCCTTTATAACATCTTACGTTAAGACTTTCTTCTAATTTATTATATTTTTAAAATAACATATCTCGATTCTAATATTATTATATAGACTATTAATAACTCTCGCTATCTTATACCCCCTATAATAGCTTACATTAAAGCTTTCTTCTAATTTATCATATTTTTAAAATAATATATCTCGATTTTAGTATTATCGTATAAACTATTAATAACTTAAGAGAACTTTAAATAATAGTCTTCGTTATAGGCGATAATATTCTTTAAATTATAAAAAATCGCGAATTAATCTAATAGTAATCTTCGACATCGAAATACTTAACTAGATACTTTTTAAAGCGTATTAACATCTCCCTAACTAGAAAAAAATCCACCCTCTCTTCTCTTTCTAATTATGATATTTACGCACATATTCTATAATTATAAAATCTCTCTTCACTCGACAAACTCTAAAGATAGTTTAAAAGTTATTTAAGTCGAGAAGGGTATTTAAATTAAGAAGAGTATTTAAATTAAAAAAGATATTCGAGTTGAGAAGAGTAACTAAGTCGAGAAGAGTAACTAAAATCAATTTTACCCGTTATATATTTAGTCTTATTTCTAATATTCTAAGATTTAGATTTTTAATATCTTTATTATCTTATAGTATAGCGTATATTAATCTCCTTTACTACTCTATAACTCTTATTTAAAAAATTTAAATTATAGATATTATTATATTAATTAAAGTCGATAAAGCTATTAATATAATAAAATTTCTTATCTTTTATTAACGCGGGTATAATATATATACTTCTCTCGATATTTACGAGGCTATAGAATTATCGTTTTTTAAGAATTCTTAAATTCCGCGCTATTAATAGCTACGCTCTTTCTACTTCTATTATATTATAATATTTCTAAACTTATTCATTATATCGATACTTAAATATCTTTATAAAAACACTCTATAAATAAGTCGATCTTTATCTAAAATCTCTGCGGGCTAGATCTATCACTTTTACTATAACTAGTACTTCTTCTATTAATTTCCTCGAAAGAATCTTATTAGTATTAAAGGTCTACTAATTATATTCGTAAATCTAAGCGTAGTCTCTATATTATCTTTTTTAAAAGAGTTAACTAATAAATCTATAGATAACGACGTCTTTAAATAGACGAGCTATATCTAGAGAATCCTCTTCGAAAATCTTTTAATATCGAATATTAGAATAGATGCGAATCGGATATCAACATACTTATTTATAGTCCGCCTTACGTATATTAATATTATTATCTTTCTTAAATAGATGATATTCTCTTAATTTTATTTAATCTATTCGAATAAAGGCGGCTAAAGCTTTAAAAAAAGTATTTAACTTTAATTATTTAGTAACGACCTCTATTAGTTACTAATAACAACTATTATAATAATTCATCTATCTTATAATATTACGCTTTTTATCATCCACCTATTAACCTTAGATATAAAGATCTAAAGAAGTTTCTATCTTAATCTTCTTCTCTTTCTTTTATAATCTCTTAATTATAAGTAATAATACTTCTATATCTTAGTACTTAACGAGATTATATATCGTAATTATCTTCTAATATACGATATTATAACGCATAATCTATTTAATATAGTTATTATACTTATTCGTTAATTCGTAATACTTTTTAAAGAATTTAATATATATCTTTTTTCTTATTTAAGTAATTAATTTATCGAGTAAATCGAATAATTATATTATTTCGAGTAAATAACTAATACTATAAAACTTTAAAAAGTTAAAATAATCTTTATTTATCGTTTTATCTAGAGGTCTATATACTCGAAAAACCTCTTTTAATAAATTAATCTAAGCTAAGACCGCGAGTAGATATTAAATAATATTATTATTATAAAAACGATATCTTATTAATATAATAAGATTAAGAATAGCGCGATCTATATATAGCGTATTCGAATTTAACTTAACTAAGATCGATATAAAAATAGTTATTATTATCCTCTATAAAATTCAGCCGTTCTCTTCTATTTACTATATCTTCTTACTTAGAGACTTAATATATCTTAGATTAATATAGCTAAAAATCGCCCAAAAACGGGTATTAAAAAGCTTATTCGTCTTATTCTCTATCTTTATAACTCTAATATATTTAATTTATTATTTAAATAAATAGTTTATAAATCCCTTAACTATTAAGAAGTATAGGATATCGAAGTATTATAGTCGATATATATCGATAGCGAAGTAATTATTAATAAAAGAATAACGATCGTAGAGTACTATATCCTGTAAGTGTTTTAGTATCTTTTTAATATACCTCTTTTATAGTCTTAGTTACTCGACTATATATTTAGATATTTACTTAGAATATAAAATTAGAGAATATAATCGCTTTCTCTTTATAGATGAGATTATATATATAGAATAATATCTATTACTTAAGATTAAAGTAATTATTATCTATTTCTTATAATCTAATATTATAACAGCTAGTATTAAATAACATCTTCAAGTTAGATTATTCGCGTATTATATATTAATATTATATTCGAAGTATTCTTTAATTATTAAATATACTTCGTTAATAAATAGTATATCGCGAGAGTATAAGAAGTTATCTTTAATTATTAAATCTAAGATATAGTAATAGATCTAGATCTTAGCTTCTTTTTCGCAATAATCGATATTATTTCTAGAATCGCTATATCCGATCTACTATACGCGTATCGCGTATTTTATTAAAGATTCTCAATCGTAATATAAATCGACTAAGCATATTAGTTCTCGTATATTCGAGAGAGATAAGTTTTATTCGATATTAAAATAATAAGAATAACGATAGAGTTATTAGATAGCTTATTCTACGTTTTTCATTATTAATCCGCGATATATATCTCGCTATAGACTCTCGCTTTATTAGCGTTTCTTTAACGTATAGATTAATAATATAAGCTTATACTAAAAGATTTATATATTAGAAACGCTTTAATAATACTTATAATATCGAAGTAAATAATATAGTATATCTTCGACTCTAATTTAGATTCGAAGTTATAAATTTTAAAAGACTAACTAATTTAGCCGTCGTCGATACCATTATCACATATATTCTATATCTTATATCTTAATAATTTCGCGCTATTAAAGCTATAGCCGTCTCGAAATCACTATAAATAAATATTACGAAAGAACTTATTAATATTATTATCGAAGAATCTTAACTTAAAAAATCACAGCGCCAGCGTATAATCTTTTCGAAATTTAAATAAATTTTAAAAATTATTCGTATTAAATTATAAGAGCGTAGTTCACTAGCGGTTAGCTAGCGAATATAGACTATAAAAGATATAATATCGTTATAGAGTTTAATAGTATATTTAATAATAGAACTAATCTCTAAGAAATATTAAAACTTCGAAGTATATAAAGTAAACCTATATTCGTTAAGTCTCTAGATATATAGAGCACGTTATTAAAATTAGATTCTAAAAGGGACTCTAATATAGTATATGCGATATCGACGCCTTAGCGTAAGTAGCGCTAAGACTTATAACGTATTAAATCTAATAATTATCTTTTCTTTTAGATCTTAGTCTCTAGACGCTTAAATAAAGATAGAATATTTATTAAAAAACCTTTAAACTCTAATAGAGAAATAAGAAAAAAGAGTTAATCTATTAAGATTATAATATTATTTTAATAACGCGATAGAATTAACCCTTACGCGTCGTAAGCGCGTTATTAATATATTATATAATAATATTAATACTATCTTCGAGAATAATATCGCTTTTATAATATTAATTAATAGTAATTTATAGTAAATTGACGCGCTTAATATTAACGTTTTTATAGCGCTAATTAATAGCTCCTATAGCGAATAATATTAGATTTAAGAATTTATAATAAAACCTCGAAAATCTAATAAATAAAAGAAGAGAGAAGAGTTTCTCTATAGATAACGTTATTTTTATAATATATTATATTTATAGTAAAGTAATGTAGTAATAATCTTTATTATAAAGATTCGAAGAAAGTAATTAATAGAGCGACGCGTTCGCGATAACGTTCTCGATTATTAATTAATAATAGTAAAAATAATAATAATAGTTAGGCGACGTGATTTAATAGATAGTAATAAAATATTACCACGTTATTACTATCTACGTTACTAGATACTACTCGCTAATAATAGCGTTATAATAGAGAATATAAAAATCTCTTTTAAATTATTTATTTTTATTCTTTATAATTTCTAACGCCTCTTTTATAAATGCTTATTCTAACGCTATAATATTAATATTAATACTAATATAAGTATAGTATATCTTATTATACTAGTAATCTACTTCTCTTTATTATAAGTATCTTATTATTATCGATCGTATCGATACGTAAACTAATAATTTTATAGTATTCTTTTTTAATAATAATAATAACTTTAATAGTAAGTATATAGTCGCCTCGCAGACGCGATTACTAACCCTTAACTATTTCTATTATTATCGCTTTATATATATATTTACTAATAAGTTTTAATATCTAATTTATTATATAGAACTTACTTTTATCGAGATAATAATTTATATATTTAAGATAAGTCTTTCTTTTATAATAATTATAAGATCGAAAAGCGCGATATTAGCCGCTATATTAAAATCCCTCTATATCTTTAAATGTAGATAAGAAAATTAATATAACGCTATTACCGCGCTAGATAATCTCGAAAGCTATCTCGTTAACGAGTTAAGCTCGATAAGAAGATTACTTAATAGCGTAAATTATAGAGATATATAATAATAACGACTTCGACCGCTTTTACTATAATTATAAATCTTTAAGATTAACTTATAGCGGCATATAAGCGTATAAAGAAATTAAAGAGAATAAATAAGTTATTAAAGAAGAAGCTCGAGAGTCTTCGTTAATATATAGCGGACGTCGATAGATATTAATACGAAGATTATACTTTAATTATCTTCTTATTAGAGAATTAAATTAATAAACTTAACTTGAGATCTAATATTAAGATAGTAAAGGATATTTAAATAACGATCTTTTTTTAGTAATAGCGCTAATATAGAGTTTCTAGATAGTTCTTTAATAGCTACTCTAGATAAAAATACGTTTATATTAATAGTATATATTCTAATATAATAAACTTTCTCTATAATAGAGTTTAGTAGATAACTAAATAATATAATTATTTTATTAACTTATATTTTAATAGTAGTAAGTATAGAGAAGTACGCGCGTAGTATAAGTATTATCTAGAAATATATTTAATCTAATCGATAATTATATTTAATTTTATTACCTTCGCTTACTCGCCGTTAATCTATATAATTAATTAAGCTTTTTAATAATAAGAGACTTATTATTTATTATTTAGTACTTTCGCTTATTATTTATCTATTTATAAGCTTAAATTAGCTTATTAATATTAGTAAGTTTATTATTTAATAATTATTAATTATACTCTTCGTTCTAATTAGTCTATTTAACTTTATATTAGATATCTTTCTTATATTTAATCTTATTAATAATTTCTTTAATCTCTTAAAGCTTATTATTATTAATAAGATCGAAGGTCTATATAAAGGTTTTTATTATATTATTATAATCGCGAAGATAATAAGATTTAAATAACGATATATAAAAGATATTATAAATTCTATACGTCGAGAATAGAAGTAGACGATATATCTACGTCTTTATCTTATTTATAATTTAAAATAATTCTATAAATTTATAAGATAACTTCTTATTTAAATATTTTTACTTTAGATTCTTAATCGCTAATATTATTAAATTATCTATTTTATAGCTTTAAAATTAATATATTTTATTATAATACTTAAACTTGTCAGGATCAGCATAGGTGCGATATCAGTATGGGTGAGGTAGAACTAGGATAATAAGGCTACCGAACTATGTAGGTGGGAAGGAGGCATGATATAGTAGGGGATGCCTCCTGCCAAGGCACTAGGCTATAGGGCTGAGTGGTGTGTCAAGGGTACGCTCGTAACACTACCCCCCCCTCTCAATAGCCATGGCCCCCATGGCTGGTAGACCGGAGATGCACGCCCATTGCTTGCCCTGTGTCTCCACACATCCATAGTCCCTGCAGGCCTTGATTGGAGAAGATTTGCCGAGGTGTAGCGGTATTGCCGGGCCGCATGCTGGTTTTGACTGTGCCATGCCTGCATTGTCCTTTAGAGATCCCGGAGATATAGTCCACATCTTGCCTGCGTGCCAGCGAGAATCTCCGAATTCTTCTCCTTGCCCAGTCTTCTTGCCATAGTCCTTCTTGTCATAGTCCTTCGGTAGAATTGAAGAAAATCCAACGCATGCATTCACCTCCAACACCTTTTGGCAGCCTGGTCTGGGAGATTCACTGTAGATTTGCCCTGTGTCTCCCATGCTCTTGCCATCAAGTCCATCCTTCATTCCATCCTTTGTCTCAACTCATAGCTATCTTGCTTCGTAGTCGTCCACTGCATCCATCCGCTTTGTAAGCCTACCGCTTCGACTGCCGGTCCCACGTACCCGCTTCGACTGCCAGTACCCCGTAGGCCTACCCGTCCTAAGCTGCCAGTCCCATGTACCCGTCCTAAGCTGCCATAGCGAGTACTCAGCAGCCAACGACCTGACTGACGTAGACGACTCCCGTAACTCAAGCACTTGCCGATCCGTGGGGTTTCGTGGGAGGTAAAGAATCGAATGTGTTGAATGCCATTTGGTAGTAGGCTCACTATGTGTATTATCGACATGCTCAGTGAAGAGGTCGAATCGAGTCGTTTCGGGGCTGTTCCCGTCGCCATTGCAGCAGGCTCACTATGTTGTCGACATGCTCAGTAAAGAGGTCGTACGTTTGCTGCCATTGTAGCAGGCTCACTGTGAGTGTGGGGGTGTTGGCTATTTCTTTCGATTCGCTAGTCGTACGAATGGTCCAATGCCTTGTTTATCTCTCGACCACTGTTTGCCGAGTCCGATTCGCTATGAAATCGAGTTACCCGTCTGGTGGGCTTACCCAGGGATACGATGGCTCAACTTGGTTTCTTGCCAAAGCCCCTGCCAGCGCATTTCTTTGAATTCATCCGCTAATTCGAATGGAGTGAGTCCGATTACATTTCTCTTCGCCGGGTATACGAAGGAGCCTTATTATAATGTCAGGACCAGCATAGGTACGATACCAGTATGGGTGAGGTAGAACTAGGATAATAAGGCTACCGAACTATGTAGGTGGGAAGGAGGCATGATATAGTAGGGGATGCCTCCTGCCAAGGCACTAGGCTATAGGGCTGAGTGGTGTGTCAAGGGTACGCTCGTAACAAAACTAAGCTATAACTACGCTACGAAAGCGCTCTACTATCTTATTCCTTAATACTTATAACTTCTTTATTCTATTATTTATAGTAGATACTTCCCCCTCGATAAAGTCGTTCTTAATCTCCTAACGAATTTTAGAATAATATCTATATATTAGAAAGAATAATATTATTTCGATAGAGGAATATTAATTATTTATATAAGCGAACTCTACTATTAGTAGTTATTTTATCTAAATATTTTATTTATTATTAGCGAATACGCGTAAGAAATATTCTAGCATCTAATTTTATCGCTTAATCTACTTATTAATTTATAAGTAAAAGATAATACTTAAGCGTCGCTTAATTTTAAAATAAAAGTAAATAGCGAATTAGAAGCTACTAGTAAATATAAAGTCTTTATTACTAATAATATCGTTTAGTATATTATAGCGATATACTATTTTAAAATAAAATACTTTCGCTAGCTAAGCGATATCGATTATAATAAATATAGAAATATATCTTATTATTTTTATAAATTAATTTATTATAACTAGAATAGTATTATAGATAATATTCTTATACTTACTTACTAGTAAGTCGATAATAAAATTTATAAAAATTTTCTTTTATAGTTTAATAGCGATAAGAAGCGAGCTTAACTCGTTATATAAGCGATATTATAAAGCTTTAATTCGCTAGTAAATATTATATATCTTAATATAGTTAATAATTTACTTTAAACTTTTATTTTAATAGTATTTATAAGTAAGTAGCTTATATATCTTCGTAGCGCTAAAGTATTCTAATAATAAATTATTATAATATTTACTAATAAGCTCTTTTCTTAAGATCTTATCTCTAGAGATATAAAGGCGATTATTATATCTTAATAATCTCTTAAAGTCTAAAACTTATACTTAATTATATACGCGACGCTTAATCGCTAGCTTATTAATATCAATTTAAAAAAAGCTTATTTAATTATTATAAGCTTATAGATCTCGAATTAATATTTTTATTAATCTTTAAGATACGTTATAAGTAATCTCTTATACGATCTTAGACTTTCTTCTAGAAATAATTATCTAAACGTCGATAATGCGAAATATAAGTGTTATCGCCGCTATAACCTTCTTATCTCTTTATAATTACTCGCTATTAATTTAAAATATAAATTTATTCTATAGTATTGATAAAAGTTTAATATTTAATAACGAAGTTCTCTTATAGTTAGAGCGTCGCGATAACGAATTAATAGAGTTTAATTTATCTATTTAATAAAAAATCTTAAAGTTATAAATAACTAACTTTAGTATCTAACGAGCTTATCTAAAGTTTAATTTCTTCTACTTTATAAAATCTTTAAAGTTATTATAATCTATTAAAATCTTAATATAAAATATACTACCTTCTAGATAATAATGCTATTACTTTATAAACGCTATAATAATAAATAGCTCTTAATCATAAATCTTATAGTTTTACTTTATAAAAATTATTTTCTTAGATTAGAATATTATTAATTATTAGTAATTATTCTTATTTAATTATAAAAGTATAGCTTCTATATTAAAGTTAAAAGCGTCGATTTTAAGATATAACTTTAAATTTAGATTATAGTAATATAAAAACAACGCGATTATAAAAGTGCTTCGAAGCTATTAAAACGCTAGCTCCGCGTTATCTATTTACTCTAGCGATTTAGATTTCTTATTATTTTTACTCTCTTTAAGTAAATTAATAAATAACGCTACTATACTAAAATAATCATAAATAAATTATTAATAGAAATTAGTAAAGTCTAAAAAGACTTATATATTTCGATAATTTTTTAGTTTTAGCCACTTTTTAATAATAGCGATACATTTTTAATTCATTACGATATCTTCGATAAATACGATAAACTCTAGAAACTTAACTCGTTTAATATAGAATTAATATTTCTTTAGACTAGCGTATAATTGAAACTAGCGTAAACGCTTAAGTACTTACTTAATATATCGCTAATACTCCGCTAAATTAATACTATAAATTAGAATATTATTTAAATATACTATGTATATTATATTTATTAGACTCGTAAGAGCTTTATTAATATATGCTTAAAAAGTTACTAATATATTAACGAGCTTAAAAGATATAATTAAATATTCGAAGTAGTCGTAGCGATTACGAAACGCTATTTTCCACTTATCGTCTTCTTTAATTCGAATTTAATAATAGATATCCTTAAAATTCAACTTCGTAAAGACTTTAAACTTATATAAGCGATTTAGAGTCTCGATAATTAGAGATAGCGAGTATCGATTTTTAATAGTTATCGCGTTTAGGCTCCGATAATTAATATAAAGATAAAGTCTCTTATTCTTTTTGGAAATGAAAAGGATTAAGGCTTCGGTTAAGGAAGTCGAATAGCGAATTTAGTTTTTCTAAAGGGAATTCTTTAGATAGCGCTATAGCTTTATTAACTTCGTTTAAAATAGATTATATAAAGAGCTATATAACGGCTTTTTATTACTCTCGATCTTAATAATATAATCCCCCTATTTAAGCGTAAATAAGATCTCTACTTTTTTATTAAAAAAAACGTTATTAAACTCTAGTAACTTCTAAGAGAGCTTTAGATTACGCTTATTTTTTAATTCGCTTCGCGCTATTATAACGCATACGATTATAAATACATTTAGCTTTTATTTAATAATTTAGATAAATTTAATCGATTTTTTAATTTATAATTTACTAGCGTTAACTTTAAATCGCTATTACTTCATCGCTAAATCTAGTAATACTTATAATTAACTTAGCCCGGGTATATTTAATACGATTAAAGCCTTTTTAATTAATAATATAGAAGAGTATATTATACTTTCTACTTTAACTTTAATTATTTATTAATTAATAATCTAGCTAATACGCGCTATAGTAATATATACTTTAATCGCTTAGCATTTTCGATTATAATAAAATAGTATCGCAAGATTCTAAATTTTATTAAATTACGAACTTTTATAAAATTAAATTAATATACGCTTTAGTATCGAGTAGAGTAACGAGTTACCTCTATTCACTCTAAAGCTTTATCTACCTCTTTATAAAAATAGAAGAAATTATCTCTATTAATTATCGTTCTTATCTCGCTTTTAAGGCGATTATAAGACCTAATCTTTTTTATTAATACTATATCGATATAAGCTATAGATAATTTATCGAGATTTAAATACTTAGATATTTAATAATTCTATTTATTATAATAAAAACAACTATCCTTCTTATAGTTAGAGTTAAAAGATTTAACTTTACACTTTATATTATCATCTTAAATACGCGCTACATAAGCGTCGCCATTTAAAACCAATTTAGGCTTCGAAATTCGATCCTTTAAGAACTTATCCTTAGCGAACCCTTTCGAAAACTTCGAATAAGAACCATCGCCGGAGCGCACGCGTTTTATAATCTTTTCCTATATAATAACCTAGGCAAGAATTTCTTTTCGTTATTTCGATATACTATTAATACTTAGAATCTTATTCTTAAGCTCTAATCTAAGCTTAGTTAAGAAGAAATTAGCTTAATACTTCTTAGAAAATAGAGTAATATAGGTCTCTAGCTTCTTTAGATAGGCCTTAAAAATAGATACCTTCTAATCGAAGCGTTATTTAATCTCCTCTCACTTTTCGTAGACGAGAAAACGACGATTTACTAGATTCGTTATTAAATTAAGCAAAAACTACTTAAAGAATTCGAAAGTTATACTCTCTAGACTATAGGTTTAATAGTATCTATATTATTAAATATTAAAATTATCTT
The DNA here is from genome assembly GCF_014066305.1 of Letharia columbiana. Lineage (NCBI taxonomy): Eukaryota > Fungi > Ascomycota > Lecanoromycetes > Lecanorales > Parmeliaceae > Letharia > Letharia columbiana. The sequence goes on from NW_023501057.1 coordinate 642,649, forward strand.
CTAAGAATTATATATAATAGATAATTCTTAATTAATTAATAGTGAAATACTTAGAACTTATAAAGAACTTAATTTCGACTTCACAGAACTAGCGTAGATACTCTTCCTTACTAATATTCTTATAAGAATATATTCTTTTAAAGCGAAGTATTTTCGTCTTAATTAATATATTCGCTAGAGGCGCGATAATAATTAATATAGATAAGTTCTTGCTAGTCGTAAATAGTAAGCTAGCGTTATAAAGCTCGCGATTATAAGCCTTTAATATAGCTAATTTTTATTTTTATTTTAGATAATAATTTTCGGCTTTAGTAATTATAAGACGTTCTTTTATAATAAGATCTTTTATTAATAAGAAGTTCTCGAACTCATTATCGACGCCATAGCGACTCTTAATATTACCTTTATTTTTTATTATATAATTTAGAGATAAACTCGATATCGTAATAATAATAAGCCTTTTTCTTTAAAAGATAGAGAGATTAGAATTATAAGAGCGTAGTTTACTAATAGTTAGTTAGCGAATATAAGCTATAAAAGATATAGTATTATTATAAAATTTAATAGTATATTTAATAGTAGAACTAATCTCTAAGAAATATTAAAACTTCGAGATATACGAAGTAAATCTATGTTCGTTAAGCTCCTAGATATATAAGATACATTATTAAAACTAAATTCTAAAAGGGACTCTAACGTAGTATATACGATATTAGCGTCTTAGCGTAAGTAGCGTTAAGGCCCATAACGCATTAGGCCTAATATGAATATCGACTCGATATCTAATCTAGTTCGATAATTAGATATCAATTTCATTTAACTAAGAGACTTCGATTTGAATTATAATTTCATTAACCTCTTAGCGTCTCGCTCTTTCAAATACGATTCTATAGAGTTAACTATTAAAGACGAAATTATAATACTATAACTTAAGCCTATTGCAGAGATAGAGAGTACTATTATCTTATTATCTAGATTTATTATTTACATCGCATTTATTCTCTCTTCTTCTATCTTCTACTCATTTAATTACTACTATAATATTAAATTTATAATTATATTACCTTCGAGTAAATATATATCTTCTTCTCTTATAGTAATTAGAGTTATTAGATTATTAATACTATTAACTATATCGCGATTCGTAATATCGAAAAATACATATAAAAGAATTAGTTTTCGCTTTCTATAATCTCGTAAGTATCTAATAAGTCTACTATTATTTTTACATTATTTTTTATAGAAGCGATATACTCGATATATATTCTCTTATCTATTATTAGTTAATTATAAGATACGCGTTTTTTAGTAACTAATAACGTATTAACGCCTTAGCGAACGTATATTACTACTCTAGTCTTACTTATCGTAAAATCTAATTTTAACTTCATATTCTTTATAGTTATATAAAAAATATTTATAAATCTATATATAAAAAATATCTTATATTAATAAATATTTATAAAAAAGAAGAGTCTATAACGAGCTATTTAGAGGAGAAATACTTTTATTACTTTTAAACGTTTCTTCGTATTTAATACGTATATAATTAAAGCGCTTTTATATATATAAAACTATATTTATATATTTACTTTAAAATAGTAAAGCCGCCTATAGAGTATATAATTTAGAGATATATATTTTATATAAAAGAAATTAATTTTACTTTAATTTAAATTATTTAATTTAGATAGTAATACCTCTAAAAATAATCTTAAGTATTATAAAAGAAATATACTAGATCTATTTATTATTATTTATAATATATAATTATTTTATTATATTTAGCTAGCTAATATATCTTTATATTAAAATAAAAGTCTTTTAGATATAAACGATCGAAGCTAAATAAATTATTAAGAGTTATATATATTCGAAAAGAAGATAATTTAATTAATCGATTTTTATAGATATAAAAAAGAAAGAAGATTAGTATATCTACTGAAAAAGAAACTTAACTATCTACTAATTAATCGAAGAGTAGACGAAAATTATATAGATATAGTATTTATTAGCTACTATATCTTACTATTACCTCTTATATCGAAGAGTTAAAATAAGTATTAATTTTCGAAATATTAATTATCGAAGTAATTATTATCGCTTAAACTTTATTAAAGATTATTAATTTTAAAATTACTAGTAAAGAATAGATCTTAGAAAATTTATACTATTATTAAATAAATTTATATCTCTAATAGATATAATAGCGAAATTTGTACTCTTATTATTAATATACGCGTTACTAATTTTAACATTAATCGAAACTTCTATCGAAGTTTCTACTAATAATTAATTAAAGTTAATTAAAGATATAATATATTAATATTTAATTAAGACTATCGAGGTAGTTATTAATAAAGTTAATATCGATCGAAATTTACTTATAATTAATTAAAGTTAATTAAAGATATAATATATATTTTAAAAAATAACGTTAAATATCCGACTCGAACTCTATAATCTCATTTAAATTTCTTTCACCTTATATCTCACTTATTCTAACGCGCATTTTCTTATTATTATATTATATATATTATTATATTAATATCTATACTTTCTTTAAATAATATACTTATAATAATAGCGTCTATCGAAATCGATTTCTATCTTAAAATTAATGTCGTTAAATTAGACGTTATTATAAACTAAGATAACATTTATAAAGAACTTCGATTTTCAGAATTTATATTTAAAGTAATAAAAGAGGAGTTCTCGCGTTAATTAAAATATAAAGATCTTTAGAAAAAGTCTATAAGATCGTATAAGAGAAAGATTAATATTATTATAAGCGAGATTATTTAGTTACTATCTATTCTTAATTATATAATTATATAAGACTCTAGCTTTCTTTTTAAATTCTTATATAAATTAATCTTATTAATTAACGAGGTATCTACGAAGTAAAAGAAGTAATTACTTAAAAGAGAATCGATAGAAATATAAAAAGATAAATATACGAAGACCTAGAAGCTCTTAACGATTAAGAGATTAGTAAACTCCTATTAATCTAGTAAACTATCAATTAAAAATCCCCCTAGTATTAACTCCCTCTAACTTATTATTATTAATAACCTAAATAAATATAAACTTATCTCTATTTAGAAGTTAATAAATAATTTAATAATAATCTTTTAATTCTAAAAACAACTTAGTCTTAAAGCTCTTATTATCTATCTTCAATTAAAACGATTCTAAGGCGATATTAATAAAAATTCTATAATACTATCTCGTCTAACTTATAAAGTAAATAATACGAGTTTAATTATAGATAATAATAATTACTTATAAAAGATATATAAATATTAAAAGCGAGTATATATATTTAAATAGCGGATATTCTTATAGCGCGTAATTAAAGGTTTATTAATCTCGCTTTTCTACGTTAACGATAAATATTAATATTAATTCTAACTTTAATTAAGACGTTAGATATCGAAGTTAATATCTTTAAAACTTCGTAAAATTTATTAATATACTTATATCTCTAATTTTAATAATCTTCTAGAATATTTAAATATCTAGCTTTTTCTTCTATTAAGCTAAAGTAAATCTCGAAGTTTTTAATCTCTTTTAATTTTTATAATATTCTACCTTAATCTAATCCTATTAAAATTCCGCTTTCTCTCTATTCTACTATTACTCGACTTTCGATCTTATTATCTAATCTACTTAATATCTATAAAGAAAAGAAAATAAATTTCTAACTTATTAATATTAGCTTAGACGAGAATAACTCTTAATTATAAATTTATCATTATTCTTTATAAAAGAAATCTATTAATAATTTAATAAATAATACTATTATATTTAAAACTTATAAAAATAATAACGCGCTTCTACTATAGAAGAAGAAGTATTTAATAATAAAAGATATTATATTAATAAAGCTCTTAATTAAATAAGATTATATCTTTTAATTAACTAACTCTTATAATATTAAAATTAATAAGATTATAAGTTAAAGAAAGATATAGAATAATATAAAGACCGATAATAGAGATCTAATATTAGAGTATATATTCGAGTACTATTAATTATCTATTCTTTATACTAATTAATATAATAAAAAAATAAAGCTCGATAAAGAAGAAAGATCTTAATAATTTAATATAACTTAGTAAATTATAAAGTAAATCTTATAGCTTAATCGTAATAATATAAGTACTAATAATACTTAAATATTTAGAGACTTAGACTATATCTTAGATTCGCGAAAAATACTAATTTCTATTATTCTAAAGATTTATTAACTCTATAATTTAATATAATAATATCTTTAAATAAATATCTACGAAGAAGCTATTAATATAAATAAACTTAACTTTAATAAAATAAATACATTTAATTCTTTTATTCGACTCGCTAATATAAATATTTCTTTAGACTCTAATACTATTAATAAGTTAAATATTTAAATAATAACTTATTCTACGATTTAATATCCTCAAAGAATACTAAGATATTACTATTATCGAAGCCTTTAAAAAATCTCCCTTCGCAGATAAATATCTTATATCGAGATTCATTCGAAAGAATCGATAATTTTAATACTCTTCGACTAAGATACTTAACGTTACTTATTTATATAAAAATAAAGCGAACTACGTAGCCTAAATAATATCTAAAATAAAATTCTTCCTTATTATCGTCCTAATAAAGACTTTCGTAAATTAACTTATAGAAATTACTAAGCTTATAAATTTCGACAATTATAACGTTATATAACTTCGCGTATTTTATATATATAGATTAACTCGATATTATAAAATTAATATTAAACCCTTAACTTCTATAAATATTAAATTACTTAAATATATAATCGACGATTAAACTTAATCTAGATAAGAGAGATTCTTAATTCTAATAACTCTTAAGTTATATAAGAATTATATAAAAGTTATAATTAAAGATAAAGGGAAATTTAAATATAACTTCGCTATCGACTAGATTTATATTAATAAATTCTATAATATAAAGTTAGATATCGCCTTAACTCTTATATTAATTAATATCTATAAAATAAAGTAATCTAGAATTATAATCGATAATTCTATAAGTATACGAAAACTATATAAAAAGAGGCGAGTATATTATAATAGACTAGCGAAGGAGTATAAGTACTATCTATTATTCGTATATAAATACTTAACTATATTATAGATTAAATCCTTTATAAATATAGCGATAATAATTCTCTCGATAAAGTAGCTATAATAGAGGATAAATCCTATTATATCGACGATAATAGAGAAAATATACTATAAGATTAAGAAGTAAATAGAAAATATGAAAGCTCGCTTACGTAGCCTATCGAATAAGAAATTAAAGAGAAATATTAATAAAATATAGATAATTCTAGATAAGCTAATAATTAAACGAATAGCGAAAATAAGAACTATTAATAATAATACTTTACTTATTAAACTTTCATTATATAAGATAAAAAAGATTATCTATATATTAAATAAGAATTAAAAAAAGATATTATAGAATACTAATTAAATTATCTAGAATTAGATTAAAGCGAAATATATTATATAATATAAGAAAATCGTAATCTAAGATTATAACATCTCTAATTTCATCTATAACTTATACTTTAATAGAGCTTATAAGCTTCGAATAGTAATAATAATTTTAAATATTCTTAATTTCTCTAAATAATATCAACTAAAGTTAATTAATTCTAAGTATTAAAATAATAAAAACTATTATAAGATAAGATAATAATAATTAAACTTTATAAAGCTAGATAATAAAAAAGATAATTAACTTTAATACTTAGAATATAATATCTATAACTACTATCTAGACGAGTTAATATAAGATACTCTTAAGCTTATCGTCTTAAAATAGCTAATTAATACTCTTAAGAAGGATATATATAGATATATTAAAAAATTAATCGTTTTTATAAGTTCCCTTATTATTAATCTTATTATTAATTTAATATATTTTTCTTTTTTATCTAATTAATCTTAAGTAATATTAATAGACTCGTAGTAACTTAAATAAGAGTATTCAAACTATAAAACTCTCTAATACTTCTTAGCGATTCTCCTTAAGAATTATAATAATATAATAATATAATCTTTTAAAAATAATAACGAATCTCGCTTTCTAATTTTTATTAAATATCTTATAAATATAGATATAACCTTAATAAGATTCTTTCGCTCTATGAATCTAGATGTTAATTAAGAGAAATAATAAGATATTTAAATAGATAATAGAATAATATAATTATTATAAAAAAATAAAAAGATCTATAATTATTACTTAATATTAAATAATCTAAATAGCTTAGATAATAAGATATTAAATCGAAATATATGAAGAGAGATAGTTCGATCTTAGATATATAATAATATTAAGAATAAAAACGATAATACTAAGAATATAAATAATGCGAATATATAAGTAGCTTAGATATCGCTTATTCGATTTTGATATTACTACTATATTCAATATTTAAATTAAATAAATAATATATTTAAGTTAATTAATAATAATAATAAACTTAATATCTAACTTCTACTAAATATCTATAATTCTTTTAATTATAACTTTTAATTATTAATATAATCTCTAATCTAGCTTCTAAATAATATAAATTATAGTTAAATATTTAAATCGAATAAATAATTCGAATAGTCGATAAACTATCGAATCGAAGTCGAATAGTTAATTATCGCGCTAGTTATTAGCGCCTATAATATTATATTCTACTATTTTCCCTTCGTAATTTATTATTTAATATTTACTTCGTAAACTTTACACTATAAATAATATTTAATAAAACCTTTATTAAAGCTACTCTTAATTTTAATATCGAGTTCTATCTAATATAAATCTTTTATCTTAACTTTTAAAACTAGCTTTCGATCTAAATAAGTTATTAATAATATATTATATTCTTCTTTTAAACTTTATTTATTACTAAAGTAAATTATTAAATAAATCTCTATCTATAAAGAAGATTAAGTTATCTATTAAAGTACTCTAATTCTAATCTTAATTCTTAATATTCTTCTTTTTTATATCTTTCTTTTACTATACTTCGTATAAGATAATTCTTAGAAAATCTTAAAGTTCTTAATTTCTCTTAAACTTGCTAATATCTTTATTTTAATCTAAATCTACTAAAACTTCGCTTTCTTTTTATTCTATTATCGCTTCGCCTTTAATCTTACTATCTAACTTACTTAATATTTATAAAGAAAATAAGATAGATTCTCGATTTATTAGTATTAGCTTAGACGAGAGTAACTCTTAACTATAAATCTATCGCTATTTTTTATAAAAGAAATTCGTTAATAATTTAATAGATAACGTTATTATACTTAAAACTTATAAGAGTAATAATACGCTTTTATTATAAAAGAAAAGGCGTTTAATAGTAAAAGATATTATATTAATAAAGCTCTTAATTAAATAAGATTATACTCTTCGATTAGCTAACTCTTATAATATTAAAATTAATAAAATTATAAATTAAAGAAAGATATAAAATAATATAAAGATTGACGATAGAGATCTAATATTAGAGTATATATTCGAGTATTATTAATTATCTACTCTTTATATTAATTAATCTAATAAAAAAATTAAGCTCGATAAAAAAAGAAGATTATAATAATTAAATTAGACTTAATAAATTATAAAATAAATTCTATAACTTAATCGTAATAATAAAAGTATTAAAAATATTTATATCTTTAGAGGCTTAGAGTATATCTTAAATTCATAAGAAACCTCGATATCTATTATCTTAAAAACTTATTAGCTATATAATTTAATATAAAGATATTTTTAGATAGATCTCTATAATAAAGTAATTAATATAGATAAATCTAGCTTCGATAAGATAAATATACTTAATTCTTTTATTTAACTCGCTAATATAAATATTTTTTTAAACTCTAATACTATTAATAAGTTCGATATTTAAGCAATAACTTACTCTATAATTTAATATTCTCGAAAAATACTAGAATATTATTATCGTTAAAATCTTTAAAAAGTCTCCCTTCGCGAGTAAATATCTTATATCGAAGTTCGTTTAAAAGAATTAATAGTTTTAATACCCTTTAGTCGAGATATTTAATATTATATATCTATATAAAGACGAAGTTAACTATATAGCTTAAATAATATCTAAATTAAAATTCTTCTTAATAATTATTCTAGTTAAAATTTTCGCGAATTAATTTATCGAAATTATTAAGCTAATAGATCTCGAAGATTATAATATAATATAACTTTATATTTTTTATATATATAGATTAATTTAATATTATAATATTAATCTAAAGTCTTTAACTTCTATAAATATTAAATTACTTAAATATATAGTTAATAATAAAGCTTAACTTAAATAAGAGAGATTCTTAATCTTAATAACGCTCGAGTTCTATAAGAATTATATTTAAGTTAAAATAAAGAGTTTATTTATATATAACTTCGCTATTAAATAAATCTACGTTAATGAGTATTATAATATAAAATTAAATATCTTCTTAATATCTATATTAATTATCATCTATAAGATAAAGTAATCTAGAATTATTATCGAAGACCTCGCTTATATATAAAACTCGAATAAGAAAAAGTAAGTATATTATAATAGAATAGCGAAGGAGTTTAAATATTATCTATTATTCATCTATAAATATTTAGTTATACTATAAACTATATTCTTTACTAATATAGTGATAATAGTTCTATTAATTAAGTAGTTATAATAAGAGATAAATATCGTTTTATCTAAGATAATAGAGAAGAAATATCGTGATATTAAAAAGCGTATAGAGAATATAAAGTCTTATCTACACGCTTTATCGAATAAGGAGTTAAAGAGAAATATCGACGAAATATAGATGATTCTAGATAAGCTAATAATTAAATAAATAATAAAATCGAGAACTATTAATAACGACGCTTTACTTATAAAGCTTTTATCTTATAAGATAAAAAAAATTATCTACTTATTAAACGACGATTAGAGAAAAATTTTTTAAAATATTAATTAGACTATTTAAGATTAGATTAAAATCGAGTATCTTATATAATATAATAAGATCTAGAGTTAAAGGCATAATCTATCTAAATCTATATACGAGTTATACTTTAATAAGGCCTATAAACTACGCGCTATAATTATTATTTCTAATATTCTCAAATTCTCTAAGGCGTATTAACTGAAGCTAATCGATATTAAATATTATAATAATAAGAATTATTATAAATCTAGATAATAGCGATTAATCTTTTAAGTTAAATAATATAAAGAAGAAATAACTATAGTATTTATAAGATAGTATATATAATTACTATCTATACGACTTAATAAAAGATATTTTTAAACTTATCGTATTGAAATAGCTAATTAATACTCTTAATAAAGATATTTATAAATATTTTAAAAAGCTAGTAATATTTATAAATTCTCTCGTGATTAGTCTAATTATCGCTTTAATATAATCTTCTTCTCTATTCTATTAAATTTAAATAATATTAATAAACTTATAATAACTTAAGTAAGAGTATTTAGATAACGAAACTCTCTAATGCTCTTTAATTATTTAATTTAAAAATCGCGATAATCTAATAATATAGCCTTTTAAGAATAACGATAAATTCTACTTTTTTATTTTAATTAAGCGCTTTATAGATATAAGTATAACGCTAATAAGAGTTTTTCGCTTTATTAATCTAAATGCTAATTAAGAGAAATAATAAAATATTTAAATAGATAAGAGAGTAATATAACTATTATAGAAAAATAAAAAGATATATAATTACTACTTAATATTAGATAATCTAAAAAACCTCGATAATAAGATTTTAAATAGAAATATGCGAAGAGAGATAGTTTATTCTTAAATATATAATAATACTATATCGTCTTTTTAGATACGCTATTTATAAGTATACTCGATTATTCTAAAGCTTCTATACTATTTTAATATATAATTATAATTTAATATTAAATAACTTATAAGGCCTAGATAAGAAGATTTTAAATAAGAAGATTAAATAAAAGATATTTAATTTAGAGATTAATATCTACGATAAATATAAGAATAACGATATAAGTAAAGAAGTAAAAGATAAGATAATTTAGATATGCGATAGATAGAGAGATTAGAGAAAACACATATTATTTTTAAATAGATATTTTAAATATCTAAATAATATATAGTATAATTCGACTTTATATCGTATTATTCGACTTTAACTATTTAACTTAATTATTAATTAATCTCTTAAATAGATAGAATAAATAATATAATAGAGTTTATTAAATGGAGGTCGGCTCGTAAGGTCTATTTCTAAATTAGAATCTTTATTAATTCTATAATATTCTTCTTAATATATCCTCCTCTAGAATTATTCTACTTCTTTTAGAATTCTATAATTTAATTAATCTTAGATATAAAATATAGATCTTTATAAATTAGCGTTATATTATCTTTATCTATTCTATCTAAATTATTCTATATTAATATTAATTTAAAAATCTAGACGATATTAATTATCTTATGCGATTTAATAGTAGAAGAGTCTAGCTATAAAAAGATTTACTTCTTTTTAAAGTAAGAGATAAAAAAGAGATATCTGATTAAAAGCGCGCTTAACGTTTTCTATAATTAAATAAAGCTCGATAAGACCTTTAAGTAATTAAAAAACGCCTTTTCGAGAATCTTTATATCTAGTATTTTAAGAGAATAATTAAGTAATTACAAACTAAGTATAACTATAAAAATTAATTATATATATATATAGGCTTATAAATATAGACGACTAAATAAATAACCTATCTCTATTAATAATATCGATCTTATATTATAATTATATATCTTTAATCAAGCTAATTTCTATATATATTTAAAGAGAACTATAATTAATACGCTAATATTACTTCTTAATATTATTAAAATTTAAATATTAATTCGCGTTATAATAAATAATATCGATTTCGATATATTTATAAATATATTAAAAGAAGATAAAGTATATAACGTTATAATAGATCGAATTATATATTATATCGATAATAAAGATATTAAAATTAATTATTTCTAAAAGTTTAAAATAATTATATTATTAATATACGAGTAAGACTAGAATCTTATATTCTTTATAATTAAAGAATATTAGATAAGTAAATATTTATTTTTTATATATATCTACTATTGCTAATACGCGAAGAGATTATTCGTCTTAAAGGAAAAAAAAGGTAATAAAGATATTAAGAGAAATATATAAAGCGATATAATAGTCTAAATCGATCGTTCTCGCTATTAGCGAAAGAATTCGGAGTTATAATATATATATATATAAGAAATAATTAGATATTTATACTATAATTATTATATTCTCTAAAGCTTAATTAGTTTTAAGAAATCCTATAATATAAAGAGTTTATCTTACTAAAATAATCTATAATCTTTACTTTCTCTAAATATCTTTCTATACTTTATATAATATAAAACCTTTATCTTTAATATAGCTAGCGCCTCGCGTTATTTAATAATATTAAACTCGAATAACTTCTAGAAAATTCGCTAGTATAAATTTTCTTTATAGACTATATCTTAATAGGCTTCGATTAGAGAAAATACGCGATCTTTATTAAATAGAGAGAGGTAATATAAAAGACGCTGAAACTAATATTTAATCTCTATATCTTATCGATAGAGATTATAAAAAGACGATATTAACTATAATAGAAATATACTATTATATATAAAATAGCTTTAAGTTATTAAAAAGAACTATATATTATCTTTAATAGTTATAAAGTCTATAATAATATCGTTATCGATAATTATATAAATTATAACTTTATATATAGCGCCATCTAAAAAATAAAATATATTATCGATATATTGAAGTAACCGTTATCGATAAGTATTTATACTAGAAGATCTATAATTATATATACTAAAATAGATATTATTTATAGAAAAATACTTGAGAATAAAGAAGTAAATAAGAAAGTATAATTAAAGTAATAATATTTAATAATAAATAATAATTAACTTGACGTTAATTATTAATAGAAAATTTATTTAATTCGAATAAAGATTATTAGCGAAAATGTTATTTAGTTTGAATAGAGTATTTAAGTTAAATAGATAGTCGAATTTAAATAGAAATTCGACGCGCTTTAATTTAAATAAGTTGAAAACACGCTAATTAATAGTTCCCCTTTTCAAATTAATAACTTCTCTTTACCCTTTCATTTTTTCATCTATTTAAATATATTTACTTTTATATTTTATTTATTATTATCTTTAGCTTTTAATATCGATTTTATTTTAACTTCTAATAATAATAGAAGATTTATAATACTTCGTATTCTACTAAGTAAGTCTACTATATTCAAATTATAGAGATTATAAGAACTTTAAAATAAAACGCGAAAAAGAGAATAGCGATAAAGAGAGCTAAAAATGCTAGAAGAGAGAAAAAAGCTAAAAAGATAGAAAATATAAACCGTAGCCTACTTATTCGCGAAGATATTATTAATTATATATTAGTAGAAAGCGAGTAAAATAAAGAAAACTAATAAGAGAAAAAGACGTATTAAAAAATATAGATAAATAGATTCTAGGTTATCTAAACGCTATAAAATATATAAGCTTAAGAAGGGTATATATATAGTATCTAATTACGACGATAATAAATCCTTAAATAACTCTATTAATTTAGAGAAGATAAAAAAATTATTAATAATTATAATTACTATACGTAATAAAGCTTCTTCTAATATTAATAATACTCTCTTAATTTTATATACTATTATAGATATTAGAAAAGATCTCTCTTTTAAAGTCGAAGATGAAGATAAAGATCGTAAACTCGATATATTCTTATTTAATTCATATCTTCTATCGAGCTAATATCTTAATAGAAAGTAATAGAAAGACTTTTATTTAAATCTTAATCGAGTATTAAAGTTATTAAATCTAGAATAAAGAGTAATAATATTAATTACTAATTAATTAGTTTTAAAATTGAATAATATCGATATAAACTAGCTAATATAAATTATGAAATTTAAAATAATTCTCGTTAGTAATAAAGAATTAGAATTAATAGAGCGAAGTAAGAATATATTATATAATTAAATATCTAGGTTAATAAATATATACTAAGTCGAAATAAAAAATAATCTATTAAGAGAAGTCGCCTTTATAATAACGAAGTTAGAATACTTCGTATAAGACTTCGATATAAGAATAAGTATATATTTTAAATATAGTAGAATAATAACTAAATCGCTATAGATAATTTAATATTAAAAAGTATTACGCTAAATAGAGTCGTTAGACGCTATTATATCGAAGCCGCGTTATTAGTATATAACTTATTTAAGTCCTTTATTAATATATCTATTAAATAAAATAAAGGAATTTAGAGCTTCGTTAATATCTCTAATAATATTAGATTATATATTATCGATAGATTAGAATAAAGAAAGGTATATAGATTATACTTTATAAGATGACTCGAACGAAGATAATTATTAGATCGCGCTTTAAGATAATTTAATATAATAAGAAGAACGCAATTATAATATTAAGAAAAAGTATCTTAATATATTTAAGGCGATAAGAATTATCTTATTTATAATAATTATAATTAGCGAAGATCTTAAATATCTAAGTCTTTAAGAGCTAAGTTTCTAGTTGAAGTATTATATTAACGCGCTTAGTTAAATAATAATTAAAATATAAAGAAATTAGAGATAATAACTTTATAAGAATACTCGATTTATACGAAGTATCGATGATTAATCTATACGTTTTAAGGCGAGAAAGATATTAATATCTTTAATTAATTATTACTATTAATACTTTAGACTCTTTCTAATAAGAATATAGCTTTTCGACTATATAGATAATTTTTATTCGATCTTAATAAAGAAAATTTGAGATATTATTTAATCTTATCTTAAGGTCTATATAATATTATCGTCTAAAGATATAAAGATAATAATTAGCGACTTATTAGTCGACCTTTAATTTATACGTTAAGATCTATAAAATAGATAGAATATAGTATATTTTATAGAACTTAGATCGATTAACTTCTTTAGTTAATAGTCTCTAGAATAAGAGATACTTCTTATCTTAATTAATAGTTATATTATTATATAAAATTTTCTTTTATAATAAAAGAGTATTTCTTAAATTTAGATAAAGAAGTAAGTATCTTTAATTACTCTTATTCGACGATATTATAATTCTTATAATAACCGCCCTTTATTATAATCTAAAGAACTATAATTCTAGATATTTTTATATTAAAAGATGAAATAATAAGAAAGTCGAAGATAAGTTCTTTACTATTATTTTACTACTTATATAATTATAATACTTCTTAGAAATATATAAGTATATTAAGGAGTTCTAAAGAGATATAGAATAATAGAAAAGACTTATTATATATTATATATTACGATAATATATTTTAAAGATATATCTCAAATTAGTAAAAAAGGTATAGAGATCCTCTAAATTAAATAATCTATATAAGAATTTGCTAGATAATATTACCGAGAAACCGAGCTTTATAAGCGCTTTAAGAGAAGTTATACTAAGGTTCGCTAATACTAAATTATTTAAGAGATTAAATTTAAGCTTAATCGAAGATAACGAGAGAATCTCGCGAGCTATTAAGAAATAATTGATATATAAAATAATTAAATAGAAAGAAATCGATTTAATAAATAATAACTAGAACTCGAATCTCTCTAAGTTTGAAATATAAATACTCCGCGTCTTAGTAAGTAGAGAGAATAGATAAAAAAGATTAAATTTTAATATATTATCTATAGCTTTACTATAGCGAATAAAAGAAGAGATAATCTATAAAGAGAATAAGTATCTATAAATTGATAAAGTTATATTAGATAAAAAGAAAAAATACGAAGAATATATAGCGTAGTAAATAGAATAGAAAGAGTTAGTCTCTTTATCTACTAGGCGAATTAGATAAGAATTAATAAAGAATTAAGTATCGCTATAGCGCTTAAAATTCTAATTATTTAAGAACCTATATCTTAGAGATTATAAATATTATTAATATTATAATAAGATATCGCGATAAATCTTAAATCGATAACTTTTATTAGATACTTAGGGGTATCGAGTTTAATTTAAATTAAATACTCTAGAGACGTCGTTATAATCGATAATATCGTTTAATTTAGATACGCTATAAATGCTAACATTACTAGCGAGATTAATTAATCTAGAATTTTTATAGATATTATTATAATTAATAATACTATCTAGCTTAAATAGTTCTAAAAATCTCTTTAATATATATTTAATTGGCCGAATTAAACTTTTAATAGATATTATTATTATTAATAATATTATCTATCTCGAATAATCTAAAAAACCTATCTTATATATAATTCCTCGAATTTTTAAATATATACTATTAAATTAATAGCTTATAGTCGCTTTAAAATCTAATTAACTCGAATAAATACTATCTTAGCTTACTAAACGCGAAGTTTACTATATTTAGTTATTAAACTAGTAGAAAGAATTAAATATAGATAAAGTTTACTTAATAAACTAAATCGTACTAAATCGTACTTATAATACGGACCCGGCGGAAATCGTGCGGAAAGAAACTTTTCAGATTTATAGATGAGGGCTATTATTCGAGTAGCGAGGAAATCTAAAGAATAGAGTTTTAAGTTTTATCTTAGCGTAGTTCGAGGAAGAAATTCTTTTAACTAACGTTACTATATCAAAATACTATCGATTCTCTTAATTTTTTTATTAACTTATAGCGTATATTTAACTTATAATTTTATACTATTTAAATAACTTAAACTATATAATAATTAATTGATTTCAAATATATTAAATATTTGAGATTCCCGTAGCTTTTGCGAGGCCGGCGCTAATTATCGATCATCGGATCTTATTTTTCAAATTTCGATATATAGCTATTTAGGCCTCTTTATCCTCGTTCTCCTTCTTATCTATCTTCTTATTACTTCTATTTATAGTCTTATCTTTTAGTAGAATAGCTTCGGCGAGAGCGTTTAAAGAAGTATATAATTAATAACTAGCTTTCTTTATAGAGGTAATAGTATAAAGTCGTAGTATCTTTATAAAGTTCTTTATCTCGTCCCTTAATCGTGTAACTATTTCTCTTAAAATCTTTATCTCTTTCTAATTAGAAGGCGATATACGACGTATTTACTTTAGTATATAGAACTCTACTTTAACCTTTTTCAGAGCGTCTATAAAGGTCGCTTCTTTATTAGAATTTCTCTAAATTTGCTAGGTAAAATAAGCCCTTCGTAGTTTATCTGTATTATTCTCTATTCGAATTAAACTACTTAACGACTAAGGCGCTTTAAAGAATAATCGATTAGCTATATCTAGATGAGATAATAGCTCGATTAAACTGGATAAGCGAGGCTAAATAGATTAAGTCTAAGTATACGCGTACTGCTATGAGAGAAAGATTTAAGACTATTAAAGTATAGGCTAATAGAGCGAATAATCTTAATATTACTGCTACTGAAATTGCTACTACTAAAATTACTACTATTAATATAGATTATACTACTATTACTAAAGGTCTTACGTTAGCGAAGATAAGGTATCTAATTTATTAAGTAATATATTAATTAGTATAGAGATAGAAGTAGAAGTAGAAGTATTAATAATCGTATAAACTTTCTTCTTAGTCGATTTAACTTCTTTATTAATAGCTTTTACCTATTTAGCTCGATCCTATTAAGTTCTTAATCGCTTTTATATTTTTATAGGCGAATTTACAGTAGTAATACTAGATTTCTTTTCTATAGTCTTATTTTATCTAGTAATTTAATCGCTAGCAAGTAGATAATATAAATCTTTAGAACCGTCTAGTTACTAGTAGTAATACGATCTTTTTTAATAATCGAGCTTATCGTATAGCTATAGCTTTATAATCTTATAATCTTTAAATCTAAGCTTTCTATCTAATTTCTTTATCTTCTTTATATGCTAAATTTACTTAGCGATAGTACTACTAGATCGAGGCGCTTTCTTCTTCTTCTTCTTCTTCTTATCGAATTTAGATGATTTAGAATCGTCTAATATAGTATCGAAGTTATCTAAAGAGGTGTTCTAGTCGATAATTCTACTTTTTTTCTACTTCTCTTTCGTAGTAAAGGTTTCTGATTTAGAGGAGTCTTCTTTAAGATTATAGATATATATAATTCTTATAGTAACCCCCTTTCTCTTTTCCTTAACTAGTTATTATCTCGCTAGGTTATCGATATTCTCCTACTCAGTAATATCGCCGCATTGACTATTTATAGCCTTGATATTTTCTAAGAACGAGAGTGTGATAATGACGCTCTTGAGGATCATCTTATAGTCTTTCTTTTTCGCCTTCTATTTAACCTCTTGAATAGCGATTGAATTGAATTCGTGGAAATTGAATCGTTTGAAGATAGTAGAACGGGCCTATACCTCCTTCCCTTTCTATAGGACACTTATACTAATGGAATAGATTAATGATTTTATAGAAGGATTGATAGGTTGAACGGTAGGAGGAGGGCTTTATTCGATTTCATTAGGCTCACCGATAAGGAGGGAGGGTCTCTTCGTCGACTTAGGTTTTGGGGTAGATTTCTTCGATTTACGCCCCCTTTGATGGCGTCGGCGACGATTGCGGCGGCCTCCTCATCAAATCTGTTAGGGGGCCGCTTATTCCGTGTACTGGTAGCTATATTTGACGACAGCGAGGTATGGGGAGGGTTGTGGGAATGACAATATGGTGGGCATGTCTATAGTAGGATTTTGGGTGAGGGGGGTGCTAGCCCCAATGCTAATTTTCTAGTTTCCCAATGATTACGAAAATAGGGGTAGTGTGTAGTTGAGCTTGTCTTGCTCCATGTTTTTCTCGAACCACCGCCAAGCCCATGCACGAAAATGAAGTCGATGAGAGGCTCGGAGGGAGTATAGAGGAGGCTCAGTCCAAAGGATCCTCTTGGGTCATCCACGCCATCGCTGGTGGAGGCAGTGGTCATTAACGTACTGGCAGAAGTCAAGTCGGTGTCCTTGTGTCGGAAACTCAAAATCGACGCACTCCAGCTCAACTCTCTCACCGATTGGATTTCGAACTTACCGGCAGTCTCATATGCATGTAGAATAGTTATTCTATTGTGATGTTCTATAAAGGATGTAGAAGGATGGAGGAGGACTACCTATTTATGATGTGAAGCCCACATTAAGGCCATTTACCACTTAACATCTATTGGAACTTATCAGTATAGCTATGCTGGCCTCCTATTGGCTGATTCCAACACCTATGCCAATGGGTTCTCACGAAAAGGAAAGCTGTATGAAGGTACGATTAGCGCTTCAAAAACTCCACGACACGCAACCTTCGATCCCATCACACCAATCACCTTCCACATATAACAGATTCTAGCCCACCAAGTACCTCTGGGAAACGGAGTTTCGCAGATTGTGAAGCGTCCGATCCTCTTCGCGAAAGCTGCGTCAAATTCTTCAAACAAGTACTCGTATATGCCCGATACCTGATAATGCACGATCTAAAATCCACTTCAGTAATTCGCCCTTTCATAATAGTAATATAGATTGAATAAAAATCAAATAATAGAACGTAAAATAAGGTTTCTAGAGCTTCAAGAATTATATAAATCGCAGTTATATTGATAACGTTGAATATTAGTAGGGTAAATTACAAATTCATACCTTAAAACCTTAGATCCTTATATATTCATACCCCTAATTACATTTTCATACCCCTTCACCAAATCTTGGGGTATGAAAATGTAATTTACCATTCTTTGGGGTATGAATTTGTAATTTATCAAACTAGGTCTTTGAGTGCCCGGCGTTTAACGCCCCTAAAGAAGCCCCGGGAGCCTTAAAAACCCCCTAGAAAATTGAACCCTAAATTTATCGCGGATTGGGGTGAGTTAGAGATTTACAATAGTAAGAGCTCGCCTTAGCCTCGGAGCGAGGTTTCGACAAGTTACACGGCGAACCCTAGAGGTCTTCAGTTCGGGGCTCCCGGGGCCGGTCCGGGCTAATTCCGCAGCCCCCGAAGACCTAACCTCAGCGCACTATGGTAAATTACATTTTCATACCCCAAGGAATGGCGAATTACCGATTCATACCCCATTGGGGTATGAAAATGTAATTAGGGGTATGAATTTGTAAGGATCCAAGGTTTTGGGGTATGAATTTGTAATTTGCCCAATATTAGTGTAATAAAATTTATCTGAATTCTGTAAGCCCTACGCCGCGGTAAGCCCGGGGTGAGTTTAAGACCGTGCATTACCAGGTATCGGGCACTTCCGGGTATATACGATATCAAATTTGAGCGGCGTCATACACATTGGTCGGGTGCCGGCGCGCATCGAATATCACGTCCTCCAGGAGGCTAGCAGACAGGCTATCTATCACTAGTAGCACATCCTATAAAATCCGAAAATATCTATCTATCCGTCGACTCGTCCATTTGTCTCAATCTTCGAGATTTCAATCTTTCCATTTTGAAAAAGTAGAGGTCCAAAACCTCTTGACAACTGTGGTATCAACGATGGCTTCCGAACCGCCCCATCTGACCATCTCAGCCGGCGATCACAAAGCATATATGGAATACGCCCTGGAGCGAGCCCGCCTCTCACCGCCCGCATCCACCAAATTCTGCGTAGGGGCCGTCCTCGTCGACGCCGACGAGAACGTCATCCTCTCCACAGGCTACTCTTTAGAACTACCGCGGGACTCCCTGGGCGATCCCGGCAGCACGCACGCGGAGCAGTGCTGCTTCATCAAGGTGGCCCAAAAGCATAACCTCCCCGAGGAGCGTATTGGGGAAGTGCTGCCGAAGAACACCGTCCTGTATACGACCATGGAGCCGTGCAATAAGCGGTTGCGTGGGAATCGGACATGTGTGGAGAGGATCTTGCGGCTCAATGGCGCGATAAAAGTGGTTTATGTGGGCATCAGGGAGCCAGAAGTGTTTGTCGGGGAGAATGTGGGGATGCAGAAGTTGAAGGATGCGGGAGTCATTGTGGAGGTCGTAGAGGGGATGCAAGATCGGATATTGCAAGTCTCTACCGCTGGACATGAGGTTGAGAAGAGTTGATGGCTGCACTAAAGTCGGCAGTGCTTTTGCGCAATGCTCTCGGTAAAACCTTGGGCAATTTTTTAAAGAGGACGGAGCTGGACTTCGGGACGTTATACGGTGGGGTCTTTACATAATCCAAGAAGACCTCCTTGCAACGAGCTTCTCCCTGGAGCTATCCATATCTCTTATGCAAGCATTCTATAAATTTTTGTCAGCAACAGCGTTCCTTGCAGGGCCACAAAACTTCGTACTGTTCTCTGAGCGCCTGATTTTGGGTGAAGAGGGCAGATACGTGCGTATTGAATCTTCTGTTCCAGGTAAGGCTCGGGAAAAGGTCCAAGATAGGCGTAGAAATGGCATCCTCACAGCTTGTAGAGATCCAAACGTCCGTCGTAGTCCTCTTCAGGCGGAGATATTTGATTGTAAGAATGGTATGCTGCCAGGTATTCGGCGCCGAACCTATTGCAAACGGGCCGCCACTGGCCAAACTCATCTTCATCAAGCGGCTGCATGTGAGCTTAATGATTTCTGTTGCGTCAATCAGTCTACGTCAGCACTTACATTCGTTATGAGCGTAGTAATTGCATGCATCGAAGATGAGAGATTCCCCCGTCCCCACGTCGATCCCCGAATCCGTGTACCAAAGATCGCCGTGCACGAGCGAGGGTTTCAAAGACCGGCCGTCGCTCTCAAGTGGTCGCAGAAGACGCGATATGACCTTATCGAAGAGCGCTGGAACTAGCGTATCAAATTCGGGATCCGGTCCCTTGGCTTCGAGTTCGAGATTGAGAGCCCGCCTCATGCTCTTCGCAAAGTAAGTCTCCCAGCTTGCTTCCCACTCATTGTCCTGGGGCAAATTGCCGGTATATGTTGTCACATCGAAGCCGGATTTGTCTTGCGGGGACTTGCTGTTCTAGTGGAGCGCTGCCAGCCGGGCGGTGAATCTGTGCGGGTCTGGCATTTCGTCGATCATCTCTCGGAACTCGCACAGGAAGAAGTGCGTGTCCGGTACGGTTTCGTACGTTCCCCAGGCTATCGGCTTCGGCGTGAAGTCAGGCAAGAGTGCGTGGGTTGCGGACATCGACTCGAACTCCCCATGCAATCATGTTCTTGCCACGCTCTTTCGATATGACCTTAATAAAAAATGATTGTGGTGTCCCGTCGGCCAGATCGACGTCAATACCGCCAGTATCAGCCCAGAAACTGACGCCATGGCTTTCAGTATATACCACTCGACAGCCTTCTGGTAGTTCTGGATATTGTTTAGCAATGAGTATATGAATTTTGGCGAGTGTGACATCTCACCTGCGGCGACGCTTGGATCAATCTTGATATTTCCTCCACCAAACTCCAAACCTCCAGCACCGTTATAGTTCATTGATATGTAACGATTTATAGTGTTGACAAGATCTGAAGGCTCAGTCAGCCAATGTCGGTGACCTCTTATCGCAACGGGTTTTCCGTTGGTGGTATGATAAAAAGACCGCTTAACCCTCTTCTGTCTGACTAATGCAGTTGGAGAAGGCGGAGCTTGACCCTCATCCATAGGAGACTGGTCCGAAAGCTTTCCTTTATCTTTATATGGATGCGCTATGCATATATCTTTAGGTTCCCTGTTTGATGAAAGGATAAACTCTGCGCCGTACCATGAGTTGTTGTTCGCTCCCCGAAAAGAGTCTAAAAGCACTAGTCAAGAAATCAACCAAGCGCTTTTTAGGTGCATCGAAACGGATACGATGACCAAGGTATTTTATTTTTTATTTTTTAATCCTTCGACGGCAGTGTAGGAGAAATAGGCCTATTTGAGCTGAAGATAGTGTTGTAATTGGGGGCTTGTATTGGCTTTAGGATTGCGGAGTTTTGGATTTTGGATTTTGTTGGAGTGAGGCTGTTCTTCGTCGAGGCTGTGCAGGGGTCGCTTACATTTTGTCTAAAATCTGCGCAACAGGAATGGGTAGCTATCATTTCTAAGAGCGTGTCGATAATTGAATAACGGATTACTTGAAGATCAGCTCTTTCCACCAAGATCTTCTGTTGATGTCAAGTCAAATAGGCACTACGTACCTGCAAGGGTAAGCCTAGTACAGTTGAAGTCTAAGCCACACAGGCCAATGATCTCAAAGCTATGTTTCAAAGTCCGAATGGTGTTGTATATACCAAAATATGGGCAACAGAGGATCCGTTGGGGTTTGAAGCGATGTTTCGACCGTTGTTTGGAGATCCTGCAAAGCGGCAAATTTGGCAATGGCACTAACGAGGACGGTCGACTTGCAAGTATATAAGCGGGCTTGAAACCCTTTGTCAAAGCATTCTGAACTTCAGAGCATCATCGAATTCACAATACCTTGACTTTAAAGCATCTTCAACGTCAACAGGTTTCCAGCTTCAAAGACCAAATAAATTTATCTCTATCCCATTCTATACTCAAGATCCTGAGACCAGCAACCCGATATCATGCATTGGACACTCCTACTTGCAAGCCCCTTTTTTCTCGGCACCTTGGCCATGCCTCAAGATCCATCAATCAAATATCACCTAGAGGCGAGGGTCCCTGAAGAGGATGGTGCCGCTGGTAGTGAGATTGGTAATGATAGTGGGGGTGGAAGGCCTCCTGGTCAAGAACACGGTGATGGCATGACTCCACAGATCCCTCCCGCCCAATACCAAACAGTAGAAAAGTGAGTTCATAATACCTGGTCATCCCTCCTCATCTCCATACCGCGCCACCCCGAGCACGTGCACTCTTTCCCAACACCACACCAAATAACCTATGAGTAATTCTACTGATCACCTTCACATCCAGCTACGGCTGCCATTCCTTGACCGAGTATGCTTGGATGCCGGAGGAAATAGATGGCGTGGTAAAGTCGCCCGGCTGCGCGAAAACCGGCAAGATGCTTAATGATTGGCCAATGCCCAACCCTGACGGCAAATGGTACGACGAGTGGGCGACAGATTTCGACGATAGCTCAGACTGCAATCTCTATCTTGCCTGGGCACAAGGTGACAATTACTGGATCGCCTTTGCGCGTGACGCATCAAACCACCCCATGGGCGGGATTGCCCCACAAAACCGCAGTGCGCTCAACCCGCCCGGAGTCTTCAGTCTCGGAACAGGCGGATGGACAATGACAGTAACGGAGGCGACAAGCGACTTTTCAGTGATATCTCCACCTGACAATTCGGGCTTGAGCTTTGTCTGGGCACATTCAGGCGGGGGAGATGGTGAAGTCGCATGGGCGAGCAATTATGCTTTTGATGACTCGAACGATGGGAATCAGGGTGGGTGTGAGTATTCCGTGGATCCAACTAAGCCGCAGAAAAGCCAGGGTGGTATGGTGGGTATGAGGTACTGGCAGTGCCCGTTTCTGTGTAGGGTTGCACATAAGTAGAGGCTATGATTGAGCTTTTTACATGGTATGAAAAGCTGAGGATGCAGGCAAGAGTGGTGGGGGAGACATGGTGTGCGGGGCCTTGGTACTGGAGTAGGGAGGTTTAGCAGTTTTTACACAAAGAATTCTCTTACACAATACCAGTTGCCCTACCCGTCCCCCGCTCGCTAACCTAAATATGTGCTGGCTCGTAATTACCTTATACCCGACCCGCTGTACGACGCTAGCTGCGCCACCATTTAGGTGGTTTGCCAGCAATTCGATGCAATAACGACATATGTTCATCATTCGCCGACATTAAAGCATTTTGGCACAGTAACCGACTCCTGGTTCGATGACAGTCTGGTTTTGGCAAGAACTGATGTATTTCCGGATGATTATTAAGTGGACCAAGACCGACAAAGAAACATCATTGTACGAAGCTCTTTGCCTCTGCCCACATTGAGACTTTGCAAGAGTTGGGCAAAGGTCAGATTGGCTCTTTAGGGACTCACAAGATCAGCCGAGATAGGACATACCCTTAATTCAAAGCTGTGCGCTTATCCGAAAATACCTTTCCTTCTGGCCGCACTAGCGATGGGGTGCCCCAGAATGCTGGTCAAGATGCGTCTCTGATGCAAAACTTGGCAACCACGTAAAGAACATACTCACCGCACCCCACAGTCCATGATATCACCAAAATAACCGCCTCTCAACCCTTGCCTGGTACACCATTCGCGAACGATGTGCCGCAAGCGGCTCCCAACGGCTTTTGACTTTCTCAAGTAGGAAACGAGCCAGCTTCTTCAACGTTTCTGACCAATGGAGCTGTGACGCTGTCCAATTTTGTGCCATCCAACATCCCGTCATTAATGCATTCACCTGTTGGCGCTTAAAAATTCCGCGGATGTGAATGGCCACAGCCATGCGGATTTGGTCCCCGTGATATTGAGAAACATAATCTCCGAACTTTGGTTTCGACTAACAGGCAAATATTTCAGCTGGTGGAATATCACGAGGAATACTTACTCTGGTATCATGGTTGTGTCCATGGCCCAACGTTCCGGATGGAATTGAACAAAGCCTCACAAGTAACGGATGGTGTCCAATTGAAGAGTCTCGACCTTCGGTGGTCTGCTCTTCTCTTTTCTATCATGGCAGCAAGTCTCAATTGCGCAAGCCACTCTGTGGCGCATTCCTGGGTTTTTCTGAAGGCCCAGAAATGCCATTTAAGCAAGCAGTGGTACGAAGCCTCTATTTCGTGCTTGCACCTGGGAGACTATACGTCAAAACTCAATGTATACTCCATTCAGGCAATTCAGGCGTTGAGTATGTCAGCTCATACAATTGGTTTTTCGAATACACAGTTCGTTATCTTCGATGCAGCCCTCAGAATTGTTCAGAATCTAGGTTTGCAACGGCTTTGCATAAACGCAACGTGGGGGCCGTTGCGTCCAACGGTGTTCTCGGGATCATTGAAGCTTGGCGGGTTAGGGCCGTAGATGTGCTGGCCCGAGTGCCTGTAGTCGGACATCCAGCAGTCATACTGCTCTTCTTCGATCTCCTTGCAGAGCTCGGGCCAATGGCGGAATATTGACATGGCGCTGGGTTGAATGGTCAGATTATCCTCTGATCAGTTGGCGTCAGCAATCGGCGATCAATAAGGATTGGGGTTCTCCGCTAGAGTTAGCTGTCCATTATTGCTGCAGCTCACCTGTGTAGACTGGTCCCGCACTTCTCTCCAAAATCTTGATCGAAAGTCCTTTCCGCCAACACTGCAATGCAGTCATTAAGCCTCCAATCCCCGATCCGACAATGAGGACTGAAATATCAGTCTCGGCTTATTTCTCCAGCTTTGATGCCATACCAGTGGCAGCATCGCCATTCCCAATGCGAGAAGTACCATTAGTTTCCGATCGATTGGCCGAAGAGATTGAATCTGTTGCGTGGGGTACCATGTTGCTATGGGTCTGAGCTATGGCAATAATCTAGGAGTGAACGGATTGAAGAGAATTTCAATGTAGGCTTGGCTAGAGGAGGTGTCCCAGATAGAGGCCTTGCTGATGGTTGCCAGTCAAAATCCCCACCAGCAATTTGTTGAAATCACATCAGCGAGCGACCCATTGCGCCCCGCGCCCATCACCCTCACCAGCTTGCCACAGCTTCTTCCATCACGGACTCGGTGCTATACACATAAGTCCGAATATCAAACCTCTATCTCGCTTAGGCAGCACAGCACAGCTTTCGGACTCATTGCACAGGATTCATGCGAGGCGGGGCTTACGGCGCATGCTTGATAATGGGATGGGTGCGGACGAAATGAGATGTCTCGTACAGCCGAGGGGTGTCATGAGAGAGGATAGGCCCGAGGGCTGGCGCTGGAGGTTCAGAGACGGGTTCGCTCGGCGGGGTGAAAAAGTTGGGGGGTGAGCTTGTTTTCCCCTAAACTCTGTTGTGAACGTTCCGTTTCCCGTAACTGGGCCGGTAATATGTGGTTTGGTGGTATTGTTACTTATTTATATTTTTAAATAAATTTACTTGCATATTTTATTTAAGGTTAGTTTTTGATGGGTGGTTATTAGTTTTGTTAGTTATTATGGTTATTTTAGATGTTTCTGGGGCTAATATTGTACTGTTTTTTTTCGATAAGGTGTCTATGTGGTGCCTTCCCGCGGGTTTTGCTCTCCCTGCCGCTTTTTCCGATCAGAGAAAAGCCTGCCCGACGCCCGTCAAGTAGTACCCGGCCGATCCCAGATTGGAACCCGGTTAGCGGCTACATGCCAAGACTCCTGCGCCAAGGTCTCGGATAACGCCCCGCCTGAAGGATTGCCTGGACAATGCACTTAGATTCGCTTCGGAACCGCGACTGACTTGAGACCAATTTGGGACTCATTGCCCCTATCAGGCCCGATAGAAGTCCCTAGAATTCAGTCTATACGGTCCCAGAACAACGTTCTAGGGTCTCTTGTTACAAGGTCGCCTTCCGAAAGTAGGGTTAGGGCTGCTACTAGCGCGGTGCAGGATTTTTGGTGCCGGCTACAACGCTGACCTGCAGCGAGTACAGAGTGCCATGCCATTATTTATTGTAAAGCTTGGCAGTGGACATCATCACGCCAGTAGCCGTTCTCAGCGTATAATGGAATTGTACAGAAATGTTAGCAAAGGGGTTGATTACATTTTGCAACGGATACCTCACTTTGCATGTTGTGCAAAAGCCAGCCCAAGAGACTATTTCGAGTCCTTTGTGTTGAATCTTCCTTTCAGCCTTCTGTTTTCTGGGACCAACAATGCAAACACAAATCTCAGGATAGGAAACTCAGAGCTAAAGGGCACCGAGATCCCAGGTCGTACTACCCTCAATACCTCGCACGAAGGCACTTGTCATGGCAAGAGCCAAACTTCAGAAGTGGATTCAACAATCTATCATCTAGCAGCTTTAAATGGGACATACATGCCCTTGTTTACGGAGGGACTCTGCATCACCTTTTCCCAATCATGCATTGCTATACTATTTGCCTCACTCAAGCGCACTTCCTCGCCTCCCCGCGGCCTCATCTCGTTCTCATAGGCTGCAATTGCCATTACCCTCTGCTCGGATGAAAAGCGGCCAGAATTCCAGAACCCTTCAATCCTTTTGCAAAGCTCGTACGAATCCTTGAGCGCATGGTTGAGCCCTTGCCCTCTTTGAAAAGTCATCGGGTGCGCTGCATCCCCTGCAAGAGTGATTCGGCCGTTGATTCTCCCGGCTTGTCTTCGCTTGGATCCTTCTTTACCATAAGGGGTTGTCGGTTGGTGTCCATTCGAAAAAGCTCCTGAAAGGGTCGCAGAATTCTTTGGCCAATTCCTTCTGGTATGCGAGATGTCCAGCCATTGACTTGTTGTTTTCCACGTTTCGAGGCTCGGGACAAGACAATGTAATGGAAGAACGTCCATTTCTCAGGGTGATCGACATCATCACCGTCGTGGAGACTAAGCCAGCCAAAGTAGCCATTGGGATGTGGGGCGACCTGATAGAGTGGGTGAAACGGTGTACTCCGTAGGAACAAAGCTCGCTCTCGGGAGTGCTTCGTGAAGCACAAGCTTGTAGCAAATTCGGTGGGGGTCACCTTAGCTTTCTCAGCTCCGACGAGCAGCTCCCGCACTGTCGAATGTGTACCGTCGGATGCAACCGAAAGACTACCTGTGTCCTTTGTTCCATCTGCGAAGCGTGCTGTGACTTTCGTCTCATCTGCAGAGTATATGATATCCGTAAGACTCTTTTCCCATTTGATATCGAGTCCTTCCATCAACAGCTTACGGAACTTGTCGCGTCGGAGACGGTAAAATTTGCTCGATTTGATTTCCCCAATGCGCTCGCCTGTCTGACCATTAATGAAAGGGAGTCGGTCCGCATCACTTGTGGGAATGTTGGGGTCTACTTGTGTACCCTGAATCCTAGCGACGAAATCATCCGGCATCAAGGCCTCAAGAGCCGGTAGTGATGAGAAATACGCGAAGCCAATTTTCTCACCATGTCTGCATTGATTGGCTGGATGAGCCGGCCCAGGTGGTCTCTCCGACTCTCCGTAGGGGACCAGGACTACTTTGCCCGTGTAGTATGAGTACGGATCTATCTACGAATCGGACTATATTTGTCGCCCACCGAAATACCGCTGTTTTTATATCTTCGACGGGTTAGATAAATTTTTATACGCTAGTCTTATCGCGCAAGAGCTCAATCCAAGGAACTGACCCATTGATTTTCAAAGTGTCCCCCGCTGTGCCCAAGCACGAGATTCGGGTGCCGAAGCACTTCACCGTCAACAATCCCGGTTCCTGGAAGGCTGATGACCCTGGCAGATGACAATGGCTCAATTCAGAGTTGAATGTAGTCCCATATTACTCTTATTCCCCCTGTAAGCGTTTCCATTCACTCTAGCAACGTCTGCACGACTCCAACTACGATAAGATCTTCAGCCTCGATCGCTCTGGAAATGGCACCAATGAACGAGGAGCCTCAGCGGCTGCTATGTTGGATAGTCTGCGCCTATCGCAAGCATGGCATGGATGAAGAAGACTACCACAGATACATGAGCCAGGTCCATGCACCGCTTGTCAAGGTCTGATGGTTAAAGTATGGTATGATTCGATGGTCGATGGTAGAGTTCCAGCGCTGCATTCTGTCCGCTCTTCGTTCATCGAGCTCATGACACCGTTAGACGCATAATATATCCTCCTCGAAGCCGCTGATGGCGCATCTCGCTGGTCCACAGTATGTTCTGCTTCTATCTACAATCTATGTTCGACTCTTGCATCATCTAGCCATCATGGAAGTTCAATCATTACTAGAAGCCATTCTATTCACCTGGAGTCAACCTCACTTAATCACTGACAACAGCCGTGTGACTCTTTAGACTCCCATACATTAGCACCCGTGTTCGCCTGCTGGGCCGAGAAGGTTATTGATGGGTGATGACCTTGGACATGGGTGCTTTCATGAGCATGTTTGTCAATCCGACTGCCCATCCAACTCCAATGTCGGGCATCCGTCGGGCACAGTGCGGACGCACATCCTACACCCGATTCAAGATGCAGGCCTTCGGCTGTACGGACAAGA
The DNA here is from genome assembly GCF_014066305.1 of Letharia columbiana. Lineage (NCBI taxonomy): Eukaryota > Fungi > Ascomycota > Lecanoromycetes > Lecanorales > Parmeliaceae > Letharia > Letharia columbiana. The sequence goes on from NW_023501057.1 coordinate 671,761, forward strand.
ATCATTCGATGCATAACCCGATTGTATACTGCAATTTACAATTCCGGCAACGTTTCGTACAACGTCATACCACAATCGCTGCTCGGCTAAAACCTGTCATCGCTCCTTTGCCATGTTCCCTTCTCCCGTGTTGCAACCTTAGTCTTGGGAATATATACGTTTCGGAGGCTGAGAGATAAGCATTGAACACCGTTATCAAGCCTAGAGGCCCGAGTGTTGTCGAGGCAAGTTCCGAAGAGCCTGAAGAATTCTCTATTAAGTCACCTTCAAGCCCGCGCACGTAACAGTGACAAGGCTTCAACGTTCTTTCCATTCCCACTTGGTCACTACGCCTGCATAGATCCTTCAACATGGAGCCACCAACCCAGATCTTCATCTTTGGAGACCAGAAGAATGCATCTGATGCCGACTTGCGCCAACTTCTGCATGTCAACGACAATAGTGTTTTGAGATCCTTCTTTGAGCGTGTCAACTATGCACTTCGTGTCGAGATAGCACGATTGCCCGTCATTCAACAAGAATGGTTTCCCCGCTATAATACCCTCCTTGAGCTATTGACTGCCAGACGCCGTGGGTTTGGGGACAATCCGGCTCTTGGGCTCGCTTTGCTTTGCATCAACCAACTTGGCCGTTTGGTAAAGTATGTCGTTGCGTTTACTACTCTAAACGGCGGCCAATGCTAACTTCAGTTAGGTACTATAGTGAAGGATCACGGCGATATCCTCACAGCTCGACCAGTTCATGCCGTGGGACTGTGTACTGGATCTTTTGCAGCCGCTGCCATAAGTACCTCCCAAACAATTGCTGAGCTTCTTCCTGCGGCTATAGAAGCAGTCCTAGTTGCATTTCGAACAGGCCTAGGGTCTTTTGAAGCACGCAATGATATTGAACCCCGCTCCGTTGTCCCACCAATATGGCCGGTGATAGTAGGCATGCAAGAGGAACAGGCTGCTGCCATTCTTGATGCGTTCTTAATGCAAATGTAAATTCTCAACGCCAATTTTGAGACTTTTGTTGACTCCAGCAGGGTCTTTCGAAGAGTTCAAGACCTTACGTGAGTGCCGTTACTTCAACTAATGTAACAATCAGCGGCCCGTCCATGGTTCTCCAGCAATTGTTGCAATCAGAGCCTTTCTCCGCTTTCAAACCAACCAAGCTCTCGACCAATGCTCCCTACCATGCACCTCACATCTATGGGCCGAATGAGGTTGAAGCAATTCTGGCTCCATGTGATCAAGCAATACTTGATTCTTAGAGATCGAAATTTCCTCTACTCTCCAGTGCAGCGGGACAACGAGTCTCAGGACATAGTTACAGGTTCTTGTTGCGGATTGTCCTGAATGATGTTCTAACTCAGCAACTTCGCTGGAACATATTGAAAGAGAGCGCGACAAAAATTTGTCAAGCATCTCCTTCTTCGCGCGTCATCATCTATCCAATCCTCACTTCTACAGCTCAAAGTTTAGCTTCGAGACTCTCACAAACCACTCAGTCACAGACAACCATAAAGAATTCCTGCATGGCTGACCCCAGGAACGATCCGTCTTCAAGCCCGAGTGGCAAACCAGAACAATCGAAGATCGCAATCGTTGGGTATGGGGGAAGATTTCCTGATGCTGAAAGCATAGACAAGTTCTATTGGGATATCCTGCACAAGGGTCTTGATGTCCATCGAAAGATTCCAGAAGACCGATTCGACGTCGCAACGCATTATGACCCTACTGGCCGAAAGAAGAATACGAGTAAGGTCCAATATGGCTGCTTCATTGAGAAACCAGGCTTGTTCGATGCTCGGTTCTTCAACATGTCACCACGGGAATCTGCCAATGCCGATCCAGGTCAGCGATTAGCGATCACTACTGCATACGAAGCCCTGGAGATGGCCGGCTTTGGACCAGACACAACTCCATCAACCCAACGGGACCGAGTCGGCATCTTTTATGGCATGACTAGTGATGATTAGAGGGAAGTGAAAAGTGGCCAGAATATCGACAGTTATTTTATACCTGGTGGCAACCGTGCTTTCACTCCAGGGCGCATCAGTTATCATTTCAAGTTCAGTGGACCCAGCTTCAGCATCGACACAGCGTGTTCCTCGAGTTTTGCAGCCATACACGTAGCCTGCAACTCATTGTGGAGAGGTGATTGCGACACTGCCATTGCCGGTGGTACAAACGTCATGACAAACCCAGATAATTTCGCTGGTCTCGACCGCGGCCACTTCTTGTCATCCACAGGGAATTGTAACACATTCGATGACGGTGCAAATGGTTATTGCAGAGCTGATGCTGTAGGAATCGTGGTTCTCAAGAGGTTGGAGGACGCAGAAGCCGACAATGACCCTATCAAGGGCGTCATTCTTGGAGCATACACGAACCACTTCGCAGAAGCGGACTCGTAAGTGACATTTCCTACTTCGACTTTTTAGAAAGCTAACAGGATTTCTAGAATGACAAGCCTCCATCTTTACCAATATTTTGGATGTTGCAAACGTTGATCCGCTCGATGTGAGTTACATCGAAATGCATGGAACTGGCACTCAAGCTGGTGATGCCGTGGAGATGAAGCCGGTCTTAGATGTTTTTGCTCCAGGAAACCGTGGTCCTGAACATTCGCTACACCTTGGATCGGTCAAGGCAAACGTCGGTCACGCAGAGTCAGGATCAGGGGTAACTTCTCTGATCAAGGTCCTGAAGATGATGGAAGAGAACGAGATCCCGCCGCACTGCGGTATCAAAACAAAGATCAACCACAATTTCCCTACCGACTTCAAGGTGAGAAATGTGAAGATTGCGTTGGAACCGACTGATTGGAGACGACCGGAGCATGGGAAGCGAAAACGAACCGTATTTTTGAACAACTTCAGTGCTGCCGGAGGGAACACTGCTCTGCTTATGGAAGATGCTCCTAGCGTTTTCCCTATGGATCACCTCGACCCTCGATCCACTCACTTGGTGGCAGTTTCTGGCAAAAGCAAGCTTTCAATTCAGAAGAACATCGAAACTTTGGCGGCTTTTCTGAATGGCAACCCCGAACTGTCGCTCCCATTTCTGGCATACACATCAACCGCTCGCCGCATGCACCATAGCCATCGAGTTATCGTCAGTGGCCATGACCTCAGATCGACCAAAGACGCTCTGCAAGGCCTTGGACCAAGCGAAGACCTAAAATCAATTCCGATTCCCGCAAAGGTCCCCAAAGTGAACTTCGTATTCACAGGCCAAGGCGCCCTATATGCCAGTCTGGCACGCCAGCTATTCGACCACATCTCCTCATTTGGGGCAAGTATCCAGCGCTTTGATCGCATAGCGCAAAGCCAAGGATTTCCAAGCTTTGTACCCCTGATTGATGGTTCTCGCGGCGGCCTTCAGGAGGTCGGGCCAGTAGTCTCTCAAGTAGGCACTGTCTGCGTACAGATGGCCCTTGCTCAACTATGGATCTCTTGGGGAGTTTATCCATCCACGGTAATCGGTCACAGCCTTGGAGAATATGCGGCGCTTCACACCGCAGGAGTTGTCTCAGCTAGCGACGCTATCTTCTTAGCCGGAATCAGAGCTCAGGTTTTAGAAGAACGCTGCAACATCGGAACACATGCTATGCTCGCCGTCAAAGCGTCTTTGTCATCGCTCAGCAATTATGTGAATCGGCAAAGCTACGAAGTTGCTTGTATCAATGGTCCTAATGAGACTGTACTCAGTGGGACGATTTCAGGGATTGACTTGCTTTCAAACATTCTTACAGCGCAAAACATCAAGAGCATAAAGCTCGATGTACCCTTCGCTTTTCACTCATCTTAAGTCGAGTGCATTTTACACGATTTCGAATCCGCAGCGCAGGCTGTAAGGTTCAGCGAGCCATCAATGCCCTACATGTCTCCTCTACACGGAGAAGTCATTAGTGATAAAGGAATACTCGGCCCATCTTATTTGAGCCGTGCCCGTCGAGAGACTGTCAACTTTCAAGCGGCACTAGTCGCTGGCAGGGATGCTGGCACCGTTAAAGACGAAAGCATCTGGGTCGAGATTGGTGCTCACCCGATTTGCTCTAAAATGATCAAAGCGGCCCTTGGTTCTCACATACATGCCCTTCCATCACTTCGGCGCAATGAAGACGCTTGGAAGGTGCTGGCCAAAAGTCTATCGTCACTGTATCTGGCCGGCCTCGATATTCAATGGAAGGAATATCACCGGGACTTCAAACACGCCCTTAGGGTTCTTTAGCTTCCTTCTTATCATTGGGATAGCAAGAACTATTGGATCCAGTACAGCAACGACTTTTGCCTTACTAAAGGAGACGAAAAGTCCGCGGCGATCTCAGCTGCTCTCGTATCCGCAAATTCTATGCTGTCTACGTCTTCGGTTCAGAGAGTGCTCGAGCAGCAACTCGGTGATGAAAAGTCGACTCTCGTCATTGAGTCAAATCTCCACCATCCATCCTTGTCGGGCGTGATTCAGGGGCACAAAGTCAACGGGGCCTCTCTCTGCCCTTCGGTAAGTGTTTTCCAAAGTTTCTTAAGGCAAGTTGCTAATCCATCCAGTCTCTCTACGCCGATATTGCCCTGACTGTTGCCGACTACTTACTACAAGCGGCCAAGACAGATACGAAAGGGATCGGAATGGATGTGTCCGACATGACCGTCAACAAGCCTCTAATTGCCACTGGAAATGGGCCACAGCTAGTCCGCGCTTCGGCGTCTGCAGACTGGAATGCCCGACGTGTCTTGATTGACTTCTATAGCGTTACTGGCGATGGCAATAAGACGGCGAATCACGCGAATTGCACCGTCGACTTCGAGAACACCGATGGTTGGCTGAAGGAATGGAGGCGCAACGCCTACTTGATCAGAAGCCGAATTGACAGCTTGGAGCAAGGTGTCGAGCAAGGACAAGTCAAACGTGGCCTTGCTTACAAGCTCTTCGGCGCTCTTGTTGATTACGGTCAATGCTACCAAGGCATGCAAGAAGTCACACTCGATAGCGCACAGCTCGATGCGCTATGCAAGTACCAGAACTTGTTGGCCTCTGGAAGGAACTGTTTTTCACCAGTTGCTTTTTGGAAAATCCATGTAACCAGGCGGAGGAGCTCCTTTACCTGAGGTGAATGAATGGTGAAGATGTCAGACATCATTCGTATCGTATTTCAATTTCACTTCAATCAGTCTTTGACTTTGATTGAGTTGGTAATTACCATATATTACCGGGCATTGTAATATTCCTCTCTTCGGAGCCATTTTTGCGGGTTATCAGACACGAATAACATACTTGGCTGTCACACGCCACTAGCTGTGGCGGTGTGGCAGCGTGGCGGCGCTTTCGCATGCGGTTAAGTACTTTTGTCATTTCCAAGTTTCAAAGCTAGAGAATAGTCTCAGTGGCCCCACGCAGTGGTCTGAGCAGGAAACCCTGCCAAGACTTATTTTTTAGTGTATTGCCCGATATGTAATATTTATACCCTACGTATATATGATTCTTAATAAAAATACGCAACTACGTAATATGGCCTTTCTTGAAATTCTCTAAAAAAGTTAAATAAATAGTTAAATAGCCTCGTCAAATTAGAAGCTATAGTGAGTATTAAGAAGTAAGCTTTTAATTTCATTTTACTAAAAACTTAGCTAACTTAGCTATAGTAGCGATATTAATATTTAAGAACGTCGTATTAATACGTCTTAATAGACGCGTAATACTATATAGAAATTCTTTTATAGTATATAATCCTCGAGGTAACCGCTATAATACTCGCCGAATCGACGATACGGCGTATTAAGGAAAATATCGTAATCTCGCTAATTAGTTTATTACTTCGATTAGACGCCGTAATCTTCTTTTATTTTTAAACGACTGATTTATAAGAGTCGTCGCGGCGATATATATAAATAAGTAGTAAGTATATATATATATATATATATATATAAGCACGCAAGTAATTATATAGCTATCGAACTTGCGAAGAGTAGAGCGAAGAGCGAAGCGAGATAATTTATTCTTTTAGTATAAAGTTAGATATTAATAGCGGCGATATCGATAAATAAAAATATCTCGCACGATGTCAAGTCTCTTATAAATATATAGAATATAGAAAAGACGTCTTTGAATATAGAAAAGTCTACGTCGTCGTTATAAACGACCTAATCAAATATCGCTTAGTTATCTTCTCTCTACTTTTATATCCGAGAATCAAATATATAAATTTTTAAATTTCTTTCGATTCGAACTATTAAAAGTATTTAGACTTCGCTATTATATAGAGAAAGAATATTACTATAAGATATAAAGAGATTAATATCTAAAGTTCGAAGATATCTCGTCTTATCGTTATAGAGAAATTTGAATATCTAAGTATTCTCAATATATTTTATATCTATACGAGCTTGTTCTAGGCGCGCTAATCGCGTTAATATTATTTAAAATATATATACTATAATCCCTTTAACTTCTAAGTAAAACGTATTTAAGTTAATATATATTTCTATAGAGATAGTATCTTAAATACTCGACTTTCTAATTAAGAGTAATATAATGAATCTATTCTAATAATTCCTTAACTCGATTCGTTATATAATCTTCTAATAATACTAAATACGATACGCTATCGTCTAAGGTTTTTCGATAAAGATTAATCGACTAAAGGTAAGTGCTATAAGCGTTAGCGGAGATCGCGATTTTGAATTAGCTTATACGATAATAATAAGCTATTCGATCTTAATAAAAGGTTTAAATACTTAATTAGTAACCTCGATAGGTCTATCCCCTCGCGATTAACTTTAAAGAATTATATAATAGTCGTGAAAATTATTAAAAGTCGCGAATTTCGCATTTCGGTTAATTATTGCGGGTGTCTTATACAAAATAACGATTAATATAGCGATTCCAGGGTTTTCTACTTAGACTCTAAGGGAGGGGTATACCGTAATAAGCTTGCGATATGATTGGCCCCCGAAGCGAGGCACGAGTGTAGGGCTGGCCATAGGTACCCCGGCTAGCCGTGAGTCTGAATTACTACTAGCTAGAGAAGTCACTTCTTTTCCCCAAAACAGGATCTGATGCTCATCCATCGGGCCAATGGGAAAAAGAAGACGGTTTCAATGCGGTAATTGATCGGCGAACGCTCGGGTTTGCTACACCCTTTTTCCCACGTAGAACAAGCGAGACCCTCTGATATTATTCCACTCCGGCAGTACAGCTTACTACCAACCCATCGACTCTCCATCTGCCTTTTGGCCTACATTACCATGCTTGACCCTCTTCCCTTACCCCCCCCCCCCCCATTTCCTTGAACAACTCAAGCCTATGTGACCATTCTTCATCTCTCCAGCTAAGTCCACAGTCTCTGACCAGCCACGATTCACGATGAAAGTCTTTTTCTCCCTATCCCTTCTTTTCCTTCTTCAGAATCCTGCTTGCTTCCTCGTCACTTGTGCTCCGGTATCCATTGAACATCACGAACTGCCCGCTACCAGTACAGCAAAAGGCTCATGCAATCTTCACATACCTATCTCGTTACGATTTGTGCTGGAGGGGGAAGACATCTTCTACGCAGGAACCTTTCTATCCTCGAGTCATGCTTGACAGAGCTATGGCGGCCCAGATGAGCCAAGAGCAAGCAATCGAGTCACTCCTAAATGCAGCGCCTCGGTCAGCCACTGTTCTTTCGGCCTTGTCGGTGCAGCAGGAGGACAAATGTCCAGCGATGACGACCAAACCATCCTTGCATTCACGGACTCTTTTAGTATGTGTGTACAGGACACTCAAGGTCGTCATGACAAGCTTGCGATGCAGGGTAGGAAGCGTAATGGCGATGTTTGATTGGATAGGCTCTTCCGACGACGGCCTGATTGTCACAGGATTGATCCTGTCAATGATAATGCAGATCATGTTGGTATATTGGATTTGGATGGATGCCAGAGCGGTATGTATCCGGAAGCCAACCGACCGGATCCAAGCATGTACACTAACACATTCATTCTTCGCAAGTTGGAGCACGAGGAAATGGATAGCTTTCAATAACCGTCAGACTCTAGGGTCAAGAAGATCTTTGCAAAGGAAGGAAATTGGATGACTCTCCACCGGATTCTCCGACGCAGTACACACCGAGACGACCTGGGAGAATGTGCCAGTCCAAGGATGAGGCCTTGGCGCAAACAGGTATGATCATTATGGATGTTGCAGCGACGTCTTGACCTCGGGATGAAGCCATCGACGGTTCCAATCTTACCTTCATTCATTCATTGGAAAGGGCAGAGGTTCTAGTTCAAATAAGAATCTTCAAAGAAACATACTAGCCGATGCCGACCTTTGAGTTCTGCTTGGTCTGGCAACATCAGTACCACTTTCCAGAGACCTTGACAGCTAGGTACCACAACTGCCGAGAATCCCTCGAGTCTCCGTAAAGACTAGAGACTGTATGAATGCTGCTTAGGTCAATGTATTCACTAAAATACTAGTGATTACGTCGAAATCTTAATATACGTACTTGATAAGTATTTTTATGACCGGAAGATTATCACGACAGCAGCTAACATGAAATACAGTACCAACGGTAAGTTTGCTCAACGGGTAATGAATGGAAAAGGGTTTTTGGGGTCTAGGCCTGATCGCCGGGACGCCACTCCTGTTGGATGGAGGAGCGAGAGGGGATCTTGCCAATCGCCATGCTAGGTTTTAAGGTATGGAGACTAGTGATACTGTAATGCCGTGATCCGCTGCGGAGCAACACTCCGCTTCCTGTTTTGAATTTCGTCTTCAGATGCTTTCGTCAACTCTTTAACTACTTGACCATTCTCACTATCCGGGACAGATACAGTACTGATAGAAGGTCGTACAGTATTCTCGCATCCATGCCATTAACATTTATGCCATCGCAAGCGCCAATAGGACCTGTCCCACTCAAGCTTCAACAGCTGTTGTCTTCCCTGTCATGTTTCGCAAGCGGTACGCATATTAACCTTTTCCCTATCAACATCCAGGATGTGGCGTCGGCAAGCAGACAATCGTCGTTGATGTGATGCACAAATAGAAAATGACAGAACTTCCATAGGCGGAGCTCCAAGAAGCTGGACATCGAACTCTATGCCAGATTCAGGGAGAACCACCCTGATGTTAGCCCCGGAACTTTCCGTACCCATCCACCTATCAGTCACCGAGTCCGAACGCATCATCAGGTCCAGACGTAAAGAGGAGGCGTAAGTAATCTTCTCACCACCAACACAGTTTCTCCCAATGTACTTGCGCTACTCGAGCGATTTGCTGGATTGACATCGTGACTTGCAGTGATGCACAACATGATGACACAACTGTCGCACCGATATCTAGAGTCCCGTGGCTTTCCCTCGAAAATGTTGTCTCTGTCGCACCGACGCCATTCATGACAGATGAACCAGCCTTGAGACGACCACTGGTTGCTCAACGACAACAAGTCGAAGAATGTAATCAACCAACAGTCGTAGGGTCGAGTCAACCACTATCCCCCGCCACTGAGCACGATATGTGGTCAGAGTTTATCCTTCCCGAATCTCTGTCCACTTCTGAGGCTATCTGGTCTTGTGATTTTCAGGACTTCCCATCTCCTCTAACCCCACAAACTTCATTTCCGGACACATTATCTTCTGCCTCGCCAGATCTTCAGCCTCTGTCACCTCTTGCGTGTGAAGATGTCGCTAGTCCAGATTGCGTGGACGTCGTCGAGTCACATGAACCTGAGATCGTGGACAGCTTCTACCAAAAAATTGGGAGTACTGGGTCAGCCTTATCAGTGCAGCCCTCAAACGAGTGGGTGTTTGGATTCAGGTTCCTCAGCATGATCAACATCCACTGACATGATGACCCAAGGGCTCGCTTTTGCCACAAACTTCACGCACCCCCTGCTTTGATGCTAAAGGGATCTGGTGAAAGCCCCGTGACTTATTTAAATAAAGGCTCACATTATTCCATTTCAGTCGAAGATACGTTGCGTGCTGGACCCGACCCTGGAGAGGTAGAAAAAAAATACGTGGACCCTCACGAATCTGATCATCCGGACCACGGGGCGAATTCTCAGGTTGTTCACTCTGATGGCTTCTCGTTGATGTGGAGCGCAGACCACAGTGACATGAGACAATTTTCAATTGCATTTCGACTAAATTTCCGGTCAACGGACTTTAGTCACTGCAAAGGAGTCATGGGGGTTGCAATGCAACTCTGCAGTAAAACCGAAGAGATATCGACCACTTCAGTACAGTCTCTCAGACCGAATCTCGAGATGAGCTTTTGCAGGATCAAGTCATTCAGGAGTCATGGTGCAGAGCGCAAGAATGCCAACGATATGGCTATTGGGGAAAAACGAATCAGAAGACTGAAGCAGCAATTAGCGCAATCGCAGACACGCCAGACACCAAAAGACAAGAGACTTGGCAGGGATAAAAGCAAGACGCTGAGACCCTCAGGAGCACGAAGAAATCATGAGGATGGCATACTTTGTAAGATCAAGATCTTGCAACAGAACTGCACTTCAACCCCGCCGTACACACTCCTCGACCAACAAGGAAAGAAACAGCAAGACTGTGACTGGCCCCCGTTAGGGCACAAGGACAAACCTCCAGAATCGCCTGAGACTGGGCCGGCGTCCTCATCTTCGGCTTCACGAAGCGCGTTGATGCCGATAACCTCGAGACCAAAACACTCGATGTTGTCGTCACAGCCGACTCAGCTTCCTACTCCACCAAGGTATGATGAGTCGCAGCAAAGGACGTCGACACGAGATCTTCCAGAAGGGACCAGGAACAGATCAACAAGGCCCGGGGGAGTCAAAATTGCTTTGTTTTACATACGTCCAGTCGGTTTCAAACACGTAACCCAGATTGACCATTACATAACAGTATACCTTTTCGAGCGCACATCTTGTGATCTTACCAGGAAAATCGCGGAAGCAGTCTCGATTGATCCCGGGGAGGTGGGGCAGACAACATGGTCTACTGTCGAAGGTCTGACCATCCTAGTCGACGCCGACGTAGTCGCAAATATGATGGAGGGCCAGGAAATGCAGATCGAAGCGAAAAGCATCGCAACCAGGTCCGATTCTGGAAGACAGTTGAGCTGTGACTCTGCAGATGAGGTATATTCTTGTGAGCATGGAGTCAGGCAATGTACTCGAGAGCTACTTGAATTCAACCTCGTGTTTTGATGATCTCATGCGACCGAGCACATTCAACGACAGGGATAGAGATTGAGAGGGACGATCATACCTGTAATTTTAGGATGGCACAAACGTGCACTTGGACATTGATTGTTTCAAAAAATGGGGTGGAATAGGTGAGAACATAAAGACGTCCAAAGTTCACATTCGCGGTAAGGAAAATATCCCCAATATCATACCCTAAAGTAGAAATCTTGGCACATTTCATCACGGTGCATCACTTGTTGTGGACAGAGAGAATGCTGGATCTGCATTTTCTTCGAGACCAGAGCGAGGAAGGGAAAAAGTACGTGGAAAGTGCCATGTACGTTGCAAAAATCCAAGGGCTTTGGTACTTAGAAGGACTCTTCGAGCAGCACGATGCCAGGCCCTCGTTGCAAAGAACGAGCTCGTCCGCCTCCTGAATAAAAGTCCATGACTCATTCACCCTGCTCAGGGTCGACTTCCGATGGATGTGAGGCATCTTGGCCCGGATTCGCCTCCTCGTAATTGTAGTGCTTTGCAAATCTATAGTATCCTGCAGCAAGGATGGCACCGAAGGCTGGTCCAAGCCAGTATATCCAGTGATATCCCGGGAAGTTGCGATTTACTGCGCAGGGGCCAAATGATCGGGTGGGGTTTAGGGATCCGCCGGTAAAGTATACCCCTACAAAGGCACCATTAGTGACGAGAAGGCGGAGATTGCTGAGAGGGGTGGGCAGGGTGAGAACAAGCCCGTAAGTTCAGCAACGAAAAGCGCTAGCCCAATGGCCACTGGCGCCAAGAATGTTGCCTTGCTCTTCTCTGCCGCCAAGAACAAAACGGTCAAGACCAGTTCTGCGGTCAGGAACATCTCGATGAAGAGGCCTTGAGCTATGGAGGTGCTGTGGCTAAGGGTCGTGTTCACTGCTAGTGGGCCTGGAAACATGCAGGAGACGAGTCCAGCTGCAACAAGACCGCCGAGCATCTGGGCTGGGACGAGTAGGAGTCCACGGGTCCAAGGGAGGGTATTGGATATCATCATTCCGAGCGTTACCTGTATACGCTTCTCAGAATGTGTTGTAAGGGGCCACGATTAAGCAAGTGAATATTTACAGCAGGGTTGAACAGTCCGCCGCTGATCCTGTAGAACACCCACGTAGTGACAGCGAGGGAAAAACCGAATGAAAGGCTAATAAAGAGCAGCTGTTGCAGATCCGGCGCCGAAGCAGGAGTCAGAGTGTTGGCGATTTGAGTACCACCGAAGCCAAAAAAGAGGAACATAGTGGTGCCAACGAATTCTCCAGACATGGCGACGAGGTGTCCACGCACAGTCCTGGAGAGAGCGCCATTTTGTTTGCGCCTGCCGTTCTCATTGCCTTGGACTGGAGCTGGGTGGTGTTGAGAAGGCTCACCCCGTTGATGGTTGAAGAATTTTTGCATGCTAACGTAAAAACGAGCAAGGTTGGAGGCTGTGGGGAAGGGTTTTGAAAGAATAGCAGAGGCGTGTAGTGCGTCAGGGATGGTGGCCTACATATTATGTGGACAATGGATGTCATCATTCGGCGAAGCCATAGATACCGTATGTGATATAATGATTCACCAAGATTTGGTCTAGATTGACGGAAGCTGAAAGACTGGTGCTTGAATGACTGGCTATTGGGGGTTGATCGATCGATCGATTGTCGCACATCGCTCCGGATTCGAGAAGGGAGGGAGGGTGCAAAAAGAAAATTGGGAAAAAAAGGAAAAGACAAAAAATTAGCACGTACGGTACGTTGATTTCCATGGCTAGTTTCCTCTGGACAGACTAGTAGTAACGTTGAGAGTGCTTGTCTCAGGTTCGGTCACTATATGGAATAATTATGGATGTATTTTAAGCATGAGGTCTGACTGTAGTCTTGAGAATCAGATCCTGATTCCACGAATCATGTCATCACGTCACAAAGATTTGATTCCTCAAAGTAAATTGAAATTTTACGCTCCTATGTTTTCATGAAACACTGATAAGTCACTGTTTATTAATATAATAGACAAGTCACTTGCAGTTGAGTTGTTGTGATTGTAGTATCCAGCAGCGGTCGAGACCTACGTCAGGAATACGGTAATGAAAGAGCCGGGCATTCTTGGATGATGGTGCACCGCACAAAGTCATTCAGAGGGAGGGGAAGCACGAGTCTCTTCCTTTAGACAATGACTGGCTTAACATTCTGACGTATATTCATTGGAAGTGCGGAGAAATTCAGCCTGAAAATGATTCTATTTCATCCTTTCTACAGATCAATACTGGTCTTGTACATCTTGTTGAGATGGGTTTCGAAGGCCATTAGAGTATGGTGAATTGGTGATTGGAAACCCTAAAGTACAGAGCGCCTTGACTGCCTAGATAGTAGCGCGCCAAGTGGTCTTGGCATAATACGCGCAGACTTTCCAAGCTCACAGAGCTCCCATACAACAACAGTACACTCTTCATTTTGCCTTCTCACACCCATACATACCAGAAGTCTCCATTTCGTTAGATCATCCATCTCAACCCTGGTAAATTGCATCCCACCCTCCGTCACAATAGCCAGGTCCTTAAGATGAACCACCTTCCCCAGGCATGGGGCCGTGTAAGTCGATAGCTGGCTGATCCTGCCACGAGCTATAGCTGATACATAGTCCATGTTGCAGCCACGCGATGATGTCTATGGACCATACGATGCTTCATATCTCCAATCTAGTCACCCTCAGACCCACACTCAGCAGCCCATAGTCACAGGAACATCGGTCCTCGCGGTCAAGTTTAAGGATGGGGTCGTCATCGCTGCAGATAACTTAGGTAGCACCGCTTCCTCTGGCGAAACACCATGATCTGGCTAACGCCTCTTGCTTCTCCCACAGCTTCCTACGGTTCTCTCGCCCGTTTTACAGACGTAAAACGCCTCCGGCCCTTCAACTCCCGCGCAATTGTCGGCATCGGTGGCGACGTCTCAGATATGCAATACCTCGACCGGCTCCTCAACTCCCTCGACGTCACCGAGAATTACTCTTCAGAAGGGCATGGCCTTAACGCCAGAAATCTACACACCTACCTCTCAAAAGTCATGTACAAGCGCCGCTCCGACGTCAACCCACTGTGGAATCAGATGCTGGTAGCCGGACTCGATGGGGATGATAAGCCATTTCTGAGCAGCGTAGATCTATTGGGCACAACATTCAGTAGCCCTACGCTGGCAACAGGATTCGGAGCACATTTAGCACAGCCATTGTTGAGAAAAGTGGCGGATGACGAGAGCCAGGTCTCGGACGTGACAAGGGAGAAGGCTGTAGATGCGGTGAAAGAGTGTATGAAGGTGCTATTCTACAGAGATGCAAGGAGTCTGGATAAGTACTCGATCGCAGTGGTCACGAAGGAGGGCGGTGTGGAGTTGAAGGAAGATGAACAGCTGGAGAACCAGAGTTGGGCGTTCGCCGAGACCATCCGTGGTTATGGCCGAACGCAGGAGGTTTAAATGACGAGTTGACTAGCACTGATCGATAGAGCGGCATGATATCCTTTGCTCACCCCCAGCTTCACTTGTATCATCGCACCGCTACCCCGCCACGAAATGCCTTCGAACGCCCTCGTGCCAACTGCCAATTGAGAGATCAAAACTCAAGGACTTCCTCCAGCAAGTCCATCCCCAAGCCGCTATTACCCTCATCGAAAACCGACCACTCCTCTGCCGGATAGTCATCCACTCGATCTTGCACAACAGGCGCAAATTCTGGCTCTCGGTTTTCCTTGTCACTGTCCTCATCTGCAAACGGATCATCCTGTTCAACTTGTCCCGTTGGTCTCTCATCTTGCCCTCCCTCCTCCGCTTGTTGCTCGTTTAGTTCTTCATCCGCACTTTCTTCGCTCAAGTCCTGTTGGCCTACTCCAGCTGCGTCTGCGCAGTCTCCTTCCGCTTCGACCTCGACCTCTTTGCCTGGCCGGTCGTTTGACACGCACCCACTTAAAACTTGGTCATCCCCGCCAATTTCCGGTGCAGACTGAGTGGTGTCCTCCACTGCCTTCGATGTCCTCTTCTTAGCCGCCCCACGCAAGGCCTTCTTCTCCGCGCTCTTTCCTTCCCTCTCCGCTCGTTTTAGCCCCCTCTCCTCTCTTATCCTCCTCTCCAATCCAGGCTCGTTGTTCCAACCATTTCCATACCGCTTCCTCCTCTCGTCCTTCTCGCTATTCTGAGGCCATTGCGCATAGAGCGTCGATCCTTCCCCAACTTTGCAGCTGGAGAGTACTGCATCCATCGCTAAAAGTTTGGTCCGATACCTCAATCTGATGCCACAGAACGGAAGGTCACTCCGCAGGATACGAACTCCACTGGCCCGCCAGATGGACTCAAGATGGGCATCGACTGTCGCTTTGACTGCTGCGACCGTGGTATTGTCGAGATCGAGGTCCAGAGTTACGGTGTCTCCTGCTGGTAATTGGACGACTGAGGTGCGTTAGTGCTCTACCTTTGGGGGAAATAAAAGACGGGCGTCGACTGTGGAGCGGGTGACGTACAGAACTGGGTCATACTTAGAGGGACAGCTTGTACCGAAGCGCAATGGAGATTATCCGACGGCAGTCAAAATGTGGCCAGGTAGACTTTTGGAGAGCTTTGCTGTATGGAAGTATGGAGCAAGAAAAGAACATTGAAAAGCCGATTCTAAGGGGCATTCAATGAGCTATGCTCGGGCAGGCGTTGTGTTGAAGGGATGCACTTCTACGTGTGGCGAGGTGATGTGTGTTGAGCTGCGTGCCGGTAGGACAGACCTAAAATCTACGATGTTTCTGTACGATGCAGACAAGACTCAGCAACTTTACAGTTTTGGCCTGCTTTTGATATGTTCAATTTTGTTCACGCAAGTCCCAATGCCTTCCAGGCTGACTTCAACAACATCCCCGTCCTTAAGCCACAACTGCGGCTCCCTGCCCATGCCTACGCCTTGAGGTCTAATCACAAAATCAGCTATTTTCGAAGTCCAAACAGGCACGAGCACTTACGTTCCAGTGAAAATCAAATCCCCAGGAAGAAGAGTCGTCCCTTGACTTAAGAAGCTAATTGTCTTTGCCACCCCAAAAATCATATCCTTGGTGCTGCTGTCCTGGACGGTCTTGCCATTAACCTTTGTCGAGATCCGGAGGGCTTGAGGATCTTTGATCAAAGCACTCGACACAATGCCTGGCCCATACGGAGCCCATCCATCGAAGCCTTTGCCCAATGCCCACTGGCCGCCTCCTCTTTTCAGTTGCCATTCGCGATGTGATACATCGTCACCGACTGCATATCCCATGACATAGTCGAGAGCTTTAGATTCCGGGACTTCCCTCGCCTCTTTGCCAATAACGGCGACGAGCTCGCATTCGTAATCTAACCCGTCCACTTCTTGGGCCATGGTAGGGATAGGAACATTATCGAAGGGCCCGCCGAGCGAAGTAATTGGTTTGTAGAATAGCACGGGGTACTTCGGCAGCGGCATGCTTGATTCTTTGGCGTGTTGCTCGTAATTGAGGCCGAGGCAGCGGACGGTTCTGACGTCTTCGCTGGCAAGAGGAGCAAGGAGAAGGCGTACATCCTGATCGGATTTCAGCGAGTGGGATGATACGACCGTGGGAGGGAAGCACGTACGGCGATTTGCTCCGTCACATCGTGTTTTCCGAACACGTCTCCCTTGATCACGCGAGCTTGCTTCGTTTTGCCTAAATCGCTGACGCCCTGTGGTAAGATAGCATCCCCATAGTATGTTCTGCCGTCCTTGGCGAGGAATCGGACCAGACGTGAGAAAGGAGGCATAGCACGAATTAGATGACTCAAAGCAGTCCAGCGACAGAACGGAGCGTTTCTAAAACTCCAATTGAAGCTCAAGTGGCAGATTGTAGAATAATTCAGGTGCATTGACCGTGCCGCTCGTGTCTGCCATTGCATCATTTTGGAGCGGGCCTTGTAAACGCCGTTCTTTGAGTAATCCCCGGCAGCGGCATTCTGTTGCGGCTTCTTGCCGTGGTAAACTCTCCCCCCTGAGCACTCGTTATTCCGTGATATGAGGCTCTCGGGATTGCAGAGAGGGGTTTTGTCACTCTACCGCCAGTGCTGTACGTTATAATTTCCGAGGCAATTCTTCCCCATAGTCGTCAAACATGTCTCTAGTTCTCTGTTCCTGAGACGTGTCTCGCGACTCAAAATTCCTCCCAAAAGAGTAATGCTGACTGCCGAAATCATCAAGTGAGAGAGATAGAGAAGAAGCCAGCGGTTCGTTGATTAAACTTATAAAGTCTGTCATCAAAACGAAGAACATATCTAACCCGTCTTAGGACGTGAGAGAAAACTTCAAGGGCTTTGCAAGGTAGGTGCCATTTCAGAAATCATCTGACCAGCTCGGAATTACAAGTTAACATCATCATAGGACCGAGTTCGAAAGGAGCATTGGGCTGGACAAGAAAGACTTCGCTGCAATTGAGTATCTCCTACGAAAAGGCCAGAGGCAGCTGGAAATCTATTCCTCTCCTGGAATCAGGAATATAATAAGATGATGCCAATCAGGTTGGTCACAAGTTGCAACTTCGGATATTTCTGTGCTAAGATGACGGTATCTCAGCTCTTGCATTCATAATCATCGTATCAGGTGGAAATAGCAGTCATAAGATATAGCACCCCAAGTATCCCTACAGCGCCACCAACGCCATCGCTAAAATTCAAGAAGCTCAGACGGCACTCAAAGCTCTCCTCCCTCACCATGAGGATACTCTCGATACCGATCACTGGGATCTCCGCCAGGTATGCAAAGCCCGAGCCTCCAGAAGTAGTCTCGATGAGCAAAGAACAATTGCCATATGCGAAAGCGTGGCGGTACTGTTAAAAGACCCTTCGTGTCCTTCCACCAGTCCTTGAACCCTTCTATATCGGCGCCTTGTTCAATGCTTGGCATATTCGGACCGCTCTGACCTTCGTCGTGGACTTCCGCACCGGCTATACAATTTGGATCTTCGTCACCCTCACAGTATCTCAGGTCCTTGGCCTCCGGAGATAGCTCCGGCTTCGAAATGTAGACTTCTCCAGCGTGCATTTGATAGCCCCATTCTGTTAAAGGAAGCAACGGCACCGGGTCATCACAATGTGTTACTCGTCTGTACCTGCCAGTGATGTCTGTGTGACCATGATCCGAGAAAGACTTGTCGATGTATTGCATCAGTCCTTGGTTCCCAATTCTTGGCTCACCAAAGGTTGTTACTTGGGGGTTCCAACCCCGAGACTCCAAGTCAAGAGACGCAAGAGCTGCCACCGCCCCGCCGAGAGAATGTCCTACCAAGGTTACCTGGTAGTCCGGATATTTCTGAACGAGTTCATCGAGATGGGGTAGGATATGAGGTCGAGTATGCCTCCATGAGGTCATGAACCCTGCGTGGACAGTGCAATTGGTACATTCTGCCCTTTGCGGATTTATTGCTCGTTTCCGCAAGCTTCTGGCATGCTTGCCCTCAGCCTCGTCCTCGTCACCTGGATAAGGCATATACTCCTGTGGAACCGTTGACAAGTCGATGATGGTATTCGCTACTGAATAAGTTCCGCGGAACGCCACAATAATCCTTGGAGGCGATGGAGGATGAGAAAGGACAATGTATCCACAGCTGTCCGACATGAAGGGGCCTGTATTCCATGTCTACTCATAACCATAAACCTAGGCGCAGGCCGAAGAGCAGAAGTCGGACGCTTACCGTTATCAACTCGAAGCTGGGGAAATCCTGGCATCGGCTCGCGCATAGGAAAGGCTTTTGAATGCCTATCCCTGTCACTCCGACACAATAAGAAATATCGACTATGCGTGATAGCTCTTCCAGGTCATTGAAAAGCTCTATGGATATGTTGGGCTTCGAGATTGCTGGTAGGTCCTCCACCAAGGGTGATTGCAAGGAAGGGACCCCAAATGCTGGAGAGAGGGATGAGAAATAGCATAACAATAGGACGAGCCTCAGAAAGCGAGACATCATGTTCGAGTTGGTCGAGGAAGGAAAGTGAATGAAGGAGGCGTTGCGAAAACGTCACGGTTCAGGTTGCCAAGACCTGGGGTAGCGCCTGGATCTTGCCCGAAAAAGGTATAGTTAGTGCTCTTGTGGACTTCGCCCTACCTTACCTTTCCCATAACGCTATCCGGCGTGCTCGTCCTACATGGAGGTATCAAAGGTTTATGAACGCATTACGGGTTAATAGGTATGAGTGCAATAGAGTCTTATCAAACCAATCCATCACCAAGAACGCCTGCGCCAAATGTCAAGCCTTACAACTCAGGTCGTCAACAATTACGACCCGACCGCATGAGCGAACACCTTCGCAGCTAATTCGCTGAGCAATTTAGCCTTGTCGCCTTGGGGTAGCTCCTACAACCTCGTCAGAAAAGCCCACTCCTTGCTCCATCGAGGAACAAGGAAAAGCGCAATCCACTCACCTGGAACACGCTGTAGACGCTCTTCCCTCTTGCATCTCTCACTGCTCCTAACCTGTTCCCCGCCACTGCTCCTGCGATAGCCCCTGGGAAGTTTGCAACGATGAAGCCCATAGCTCCACCACTAAGACCTCCTACCATGCTCCAAAACTTGTTGGTAGGCTTCGCTTCCTTGCCTTCTGCCATCCCTTCCTCTCTCAACATCTCCTCAAAAATACCTCCGAACTGTTCATTGCTGAAGTGTTCTTCTTCTTGTGTATTTTTCGCACCGAAACCAAACGCAGACCAGGGGAAGCCACCAGAGCCACCAGATGGCTTTTCTTGGCGAGGTATGTCTTCAGTGTCAGGATCGCTGTCTTCGCCACCAGTGGGAAAACCGTGGTAAGAGCGGGCTGAGTCGTAGTCGCGGCGACGAGTAGGGTCTGAAAGTGTGTAGTATGCATCATTGATTTGCTGGAATTTCTTGGTGCGGGCCGGGCGTTCAGAGGAGTCAGAGGGGACACGGTCGGGGTGCGATTTCAAGGCTTGTCTTGACGAGACGGTTAGTCCGCAACACTAACAGCATGGATACGTGGACATACTTCTTGTAGCCATCTCGGATTTGCTGTTGGGTAGCTTGGGGTGGTATGTCGAGGATCACATCTGTACTTGTTAGAACTGCGAGGGGCAATACGTGGTCCGGTCGTACAGTAGTCTGGAGGCGCGTCTGGAACAAGATTAGCAGGCTATTCACGAATCAGGACCATGAGAATGGCACTTACTGGACATCTCTTTGAGAACGGCTGCTCAAGGCGTGATGCCTGTTATTGCACGTCAAAGGCAAGCTGAGAGCTTTGGACAAAAAAGGCTGCCTAGGACGTAGGGGAGGACAGAAGAGTTCGAGGCGCGCGACCAGAGGTGGGGTCCAATTTTGAATGAATACTCGTAGTCTCAACGGATACGTGTACACAATTCAAACGAACATGGAAGCCTAAGTGCACATGCCACATGGAAAGCAACCTGAATGACGTATCGTTAGCGTTATGCCAAGCAAATGGAAAGCTCCGAACTCGAAGGTCTCGCCTCGCCTACGGTACTGTACCTATAGGTACAAGTGTAGGGAACTAAGCCTTACAGCCAGCCCGTATGCAAATTCGGATTGACGAAGCCGAGATGATTTTGAGATCATAGGGTATCTTGGTGTACGAGTGGCTGTTTGTTGTTCTTTGCATTCATCAGGGACTCTGATTGTATGCAAAAATATCAACATCGCTCCTGGGGAGCGAATTGAACTCTGGGGAAATCCCTAGCTAGTCTTGGCAGGGCGCCTTGGCTTTCAGCGGCCCATCAGCCCCAACCTCTCTCTTGAAACTTGGAGCTTCGTAGCTTTTCTGAAGACTTTTGATTCTACCCAGCTCCATCTCACTATCGACCAGCAATGGCATGGTTCTCCGGTCCCGGTCGCTCCTCCTCTCCGCGCCGCTCGTCCGCCTACTCGCAACGTCCTTCCAATGACAGCAAAGGCTACTACTACAGGACCTCCTCTTCACATTCTAGCCGCGCGCGACCCCGTGGAGGCTACGTCAATCGCATCCTTTCCCAAATAAAGCGCTACCTCCGTCACCTGTACGATTACGCGCGCGATCATCCGGTCAAGCTGATAATGCTTTTGCTACCATTGTTGACGGGCGGGGCATTGGCGGGGGTGCTGGCGAAGTTTGGTATCAGGTTACCGGCCGGTTTGGCAAGTATGGTGCCGGGAGGTGCTGGAGGCAAACAAGGATTTGGAGGAAGAAGTGATGTAGGCGGTGGGGCCGGTGTACAGGGTTTGATGAAGATGGCGCAGATGTTTGTGTGAGACCAGGACGGGACTGTTGATACTGATGGGCGTGGGAGGTAAGTGTTCCGAGCTTATACCATGACTACATTGCGACGGGCCAATGCTAATTGGCAAGGAAGCGAGAGGCCTGGTTCAGAGAGGCAACCTATTCATTGGATATCCTCCTCGAATTATTATACCGTTGATGACTGACATGAAATGGCGAGTTCCACAGCTGCCTTGACGCAATGGATTAGACTGCAATTGTGAGGGTGGCCTTCCAGGAAAGATGTCCAAATCAATAGCAGTCGGAGTATGCGCAAAAAGCCAACTTGCTCTTTTTCTAGCTTGCAAAGTGCTGTACTGGATAAAACACTGCCCGTTTACGAGTACCGAGGTGGCATCCTTTGACTATGCATAAAGCAAGTTATATCGGCGAACGAGAATGCTAAAGTCCCCCACGGTTTGCAAGCCTGTACATAATCAATTGGCGCAACATTGAACGCTTTCTACCTCTAAGCTTAGGTCATCAGGCCGCAACTAGGAAGGGATTTCTTTGTGGAGGTCGCTTTCATCCACGGTTGTCGACTATGATTTTCGATGGCCGGAGGTGTAATACGTCTCGTCAGTGCGCCTTGCCATTCCTCTTGACACGTTTTCGTGCTGCTCCATTCCTTGAATCTTCCTTTATTTCTGGGTCTCCATCCTCTCCGTCATTAGCAGTCTCCAGATCCTCCAATTCAGATTGCTCATAGTTCGACTGAACACCGGCAATGCGACTCTGAATCTTATGATAAGTCCACACCGGTAAGCGGAACAAAACCGTCCGCCTGAACGTGGGCTTGGGTATCTCCTCTGGATCTAGCAAAAGCTCCACCCTTTCACCGTTGTCATCCTCTTCTTCCACATAAACGTTTCCCACGGAATCCACGATGAGAACTTTCCCATTGCGAGCTTGAACTTTCTTCTTAGCCCCTTGGGGCCCCTGTTCAGGTTCCGACTCAATAGGTGTAGGTGTACTTGTGCCACTCCGCTTAAGCCCCTTGCCTGTTTTCTTGTCTTTCTCCTTTTTGTTTTCTCTCTCCTGCATGCGCTTCTGGCGTCGATTAAGCACCGCCGCACCGTTCTCTTGCGCCAAAGAAGCAGGGGGGCTAGCTGTCATTCCCGTCATTGCACCATCAATGCCAGGAATCCCTCTGACTCCTGAGTCGTCGCCCCAGGCTGATCGTCTCGCATCTCGAATGACCCGTTCGGCGTAATCTCGTTGTCTCTGCCAGCTTACATACATAGCCGCGTAATGGACCAATCCTCCTCCAAATGCAAACAGGCCCACCAGCACTGATCCCAGACCAGGGCGAAAGCGGGCGTAGTAATATCCAGTCCCCCTCCATTTGGGGAAGCCGCTGCTCAGGAAGAAATTGTATCTTTCGCGACCAGGTCCTTTCAGAATCTCGGTGATAACGCCGAGTCGAGCATACCGCTCGCTAGCCTTCTTCACCGCGGTCTGAATTTCGCTTTCCGTGGGAGCTTTGTTAACGTGAACGCCTGGTTCCTTGTTTTTCAGTCCGAGTAGTGGCTTGGAAGTTGCCTTTGCCTTGGAGGCTATGAGCGACTGCTTTGCCTTGTCGGGATGTATAATTCTGGATTTCTTCCTGTAGGCTTTGACGATCTCGTCCTGAGAAGCGCTAGCCTTCACCCCCAAGAAATCTAGAGATTGAAAAGAGTAAGCCAACATGAATACGATTACAATGGTAGGAAGGTGTGAGTAATTACCGTAAAAAGTCACCTCAGGACCCTCGGAAGCCTGGATCTCGTCTCGAAGTCGGAATATTTCGTGGTCATCCTTAGTAAACCCAGCAACCAGCGCCAGCAGACCGCTGCAGAGCAAAACAAAGAGTGACAGTTTCATGTTTAAGGAACGTGATGCATGTGTGCCTGAAGCTATAGCACAAAAGCTCCCAATATGTGTGTACCTGCGTGTACCTCTAGTGGCCCTTTAGCTTGTGTAGTAAAAGTAGGTCGTGGTCCCAATCAAGGAATCGGGCAGGTGGGGAGATCCGAAATGTAAATGTGCGAATAATTCCGGTACACAGTCAACTTACAAGAGAACTCTTCTCCCCACTCACTTCCCTCTTGATTCTCAAGAAAACTGGGCGGTACGCCTAATGGTTGCCGCGGATGGAAAATATGTGATGAGCAATTGAGCATGGCTGAAGTAGTTCGTGGCTGAAAGGACACAGACCCTCCATCGAAAATAAGCCTAGGAGATAAAATCTGTGGGACAAAGAACACATTTGCTTTCTTTCAACTCCACAATCCTTTATACAACCACCTGTCTGACTATTCGCTACCATTTCCACCGAAAATTGTGAACAATTCCCACTTCTAGTCTCTGTAATCACTAGCTAATCGAATACAAAGAGACCAGAATAACCCTCTTTCCACCCCGTGTTACCCTTGAAAGTCCAAGAAAACGAACCAAAACCAACACCTTCACTCATTCGGCAATGTCGCGAATCAACATCCCCCTCGAGGCTCTGACCTCTCGCCTTAATCTCGGATCCCGCTTTGAAGGGGTGCGGTCGCAGTCGCTGACGTCCCGATTCGCCAACCTCAAGCCCATCTCTGAGTTCCTGGATCTCAAGCGCCTCTCCAAGCCTGCGAATTTCGGGGAGGTTCAGAGCAGAGTCAATTACAACCTGTCATATTTCTCAAGCAACTATTTCGCAGTAGCCCTGATGCTCACAGTCTATAGCTTGCTTACCAATGTAGCATTGCTCTTTGACATGGTCTTCATGGGCGTTGGACTCTTTGCAATTAAAAAACTTGATGGTCGGGAGCTCGAGTTGGGCTTTGCTCGTCTTACCACCTCCCAACTATACACGGGCCTGTTCATCATCGGTGTGCCCGTCTTCATCTGGGCTTCCCCAATTGCAACAGCCTTATGGCTAGTCGGAGCCATCGGTGTGACTACACTTGGTCACGCATCCTTTATGGACAAACCGATCGATACAGCTTTTTCCGAGGAGGCGGTCTAGGTGGTCGGCCGCGAACTCCAAAAGATTCGCCCTTATGGGGAAGACCATCAGGGGCTCGCCCGGGGAAGAGAAGGAGTGGGTCGGACAGGCAGGCACAACAATGGGAAGAAGATAGACGATTTGAAGAAGTAGACAGCGATGAAGATGACGGTCAGGGTGTTGGGTTGGATGGGGCGTTCGTTAGCGATGAATTGCGGTTTACAGGTGCAAACTTGAATCAACGTTCACGTCGTCGACAGGTGTATGGTGATAGGATGTCCTCCGAGTCGTCTGGCGATGACTATGGCTCGGACCATGGAGCCAGCGGTACCATGCAGATCGCTCTTAGGGACAAGGAAGAATTATTGGTGCAAAAGGCTTTGGAACGCATACGTCGTGCACAGATGCTGGGGAGAACAAATGTTAAACTGAGCCAGCCTGAGATAGATGCTCTCGAACGCAAAAGAAGAAAGGATGAAGCTGAGAGTGCACGTAAGAAGCCAGAAATGAGAAACGCCGATCGACGTCGAAGCAGCGGTCAGTCTCGTGATGCATCTAGAGAACAAAAGTCTAGCAGGAGAAAGAGCAAAGGGTATTTTCCTGCCTACGATAGCGAATATTCATCCGGTTCCAGAAGAGCTACGCTTCCTGGTATTCTTGTCCCTGGTCCAGCCGGCGTGCCTGCGTATTCACCGCTGGGATATTACCCGCCAACCACAGCTCCACAGGGTGGATCATCGCGTTCGGGTTCTCGATCAGCAAGCTCGCACAGCCTCGCACAGGCTTCACCTCCGTTGCCTCGTGCACACAAACAGCGTTACTCCTCAGGTCCTGATCCTGCTCTGGCCTCGCCAGCACCTCGTTCACCACAGTCGTCGCGACGTCTTCCGGACGACCCGAACTGGATACCTCGGCCTCGCTCAGCATCTTCCGTATCCAGTCAACCCTACCCGCCAGATCAGTACATAGCATACTCGCCTCCGATTCCGCAGATACCGCATCAGTACAGCCAAGGCCGACGAATAGTGTCAAGTCCGCAGCCGGACCTACAATACCCTCGCATCAGGGGAGAGCCTCAGGCGCGCGCTTCCGAGCCTTCCGCGCTGCGCCGAGAACACTCTCGCCAATCGACTCCCGAGAGAAGTGAAAGCGAGGATATCAGCGCAAGTGATGATGACGAAGGTGACGGCGTTCAAGTAGACGTTGTACCTTACAGTGAAGGCTATGAAATCAGCGTGCGTCCTGAAGGCGCCAGGGAGAAGCAAAGAAGAGGCCAGCGATAAGCGTGTTCGGAGTTTTGGGGTTCCGGAGACAAATAAAGATAGGCTTGTATAGACGGCAGTTCACACACAGCGTTCCTTCGCTTGAACTTTGACATCGCTACCAAGCCAGCATGTTCTCCTTGACTTTATCCTGTGTCCTCTCATCCACCCCAATGCGCTTCAAATACTCATTCACTCCGCCATAAACATTGTGGAGATGTCCAGCTATCTCCTGCACAAAGCCGGCCGGACATGCAGCAAATTCCTCGCCCAATCCGATCCGCCTGATCTCCTCCATTCTCGACTCCTTCTCGCTTTCCAATTCGTTCTCACTAGCCGTGTAGTCCGCACTTATCGCTCCGAGTGGAACGTTCAACAACAACAGAAGGAGTATGACAACAAGGCCAGTCCTATCCTTTCCTTGGGTACAATGTATTAAAGCAGGGTAATTGCTTGATTCAGCAAGGACTGTGAATATCCCGCGGAGTTCCGAGGTGCCATGATCAAGGCTATCTTTCCCCAATCCAGTCAATCCGCGTTCAGCCATGACTTCGCGACCAAGAATAGCAATGGCCTCCACTCTATACCCTAACACCATGAGCCCCACGAGTTTGCTGAGGCTCAACCATCTGAGCTTCCAGAGCAGGGCGCGCGCGAAGGATCCGCCGTTCAGGTTGATCTCGTGGTATGTAATCCCCGGTATTTTTAGTGGCTCGGCCGCCTCGTCGTTAGCCGGAGCGAGAGCCGCTGAGGTGTGGACTTGAGCGTTTCGTTTTTTGGCTTGATCAAGGTGCTCGGTTGTGGAGCGCAGGTCGATGATGTTGTTGATGTGGTATTTTGAGGTCAGCGCTTCCCGGTCCGATTTGGAGGCATTGTCCTATGCTCATTTCATTCAGCGTCACTTCTTCAAGGCAAGGTCTAACTTTCAAGACGGGTGTGAAGAGTGACCAGAGCCGTTTTCTACCAAAAGACATGTATTGCGACTCAGATTTGGGTAAGAAAAAGAAGTACTCGGGACTGTACGTACAGGGAGCGCGCTGCGGTAGATGCGGCCTTGTCGAAGACGGTCGTTGCCTTGTATTTCATTAATTGTCTGGGCAACGTCTCGGAAGTTGAGGATGTTCTGTAGGGAATCTGATGGCATGTCTGCTGCTGCTGCTGCTGCTGCTGCAGTAGGTTCAGAGGCGAAAGATCAGACTATAGGGCAACAAAGGAGATCGAGAACGAATTCCATCACGCCTGCGTATTGACAACTCGTAAAGCGCGGAAAGTGCGATCTCAAATTTCCGACTTCAGGGCTGCTAAGTACTCATGTGAGTGAACGAGAAATAGAACATGTTGCTACAGGGAGGATCAATCCTGGCACCCAGGCACCTTGCTGATTTTCAATCCCCTGCGCAATTCTCGATCAATTAATTGAAGGCCTGTGAATATGTAGAGTAGAGTATAATAAAGTAGGGTAGGGATTCTCAACATCTGACTGATCGTGTTGCAACTTGCTGCTCGTAACTTGCTGCTGTTCACATCCAATGGCCATGCAGCCTCCACGTCATATTTGCCTGCTAGTGGCATCTGGAAATTAGGATCCCGCCGCTGCAACCTCAACTCGACTCTGAAATAGTAACGTTCGAAAACAATCGAACAGCCCGTCTTGCCTTTGTCCTCTGCGATCAATCCTGACCCTTGCAGGCATCGCATGGAGTCTCTACCCCCATTCCAGCCTAAACAAAACCAACGATATCATCTATAGCCAAACTTTGTACTCACATCATGACTTCCGCCAAGTCGCAGAAGCTCGAGGATCAAGGTGAGCAACGATGTGGAATCCTGACACGTGCTACTTTGTTGTAGGCTGACCTTCACAAGCCGCGACGGCCGCTTTATATGTAACAAAAGGCAAAGACAACAAGTCGCAAACAAAGCCGAGCAACTATCCCCTGGATGAACACAACAAACTCTCGGCTGCTAGTAAGTCCAGCCTTTGTTGCTCTTTCAACTTTGGACTGACCTCGTTCGCCAGGTGCGGCAACATCATTGAAGCATGCAGACCCGAAAGATTTACCGGCGTTTCCTGTTGTAGGCCTCGCCCACCCGGAATCCTCAGCAGGAGCCGCCGCAAGTCTAGCAAACAAAGACCATAAATCCTTCGAGTACTGGAAGCCGGGAGACATACCAGCTGCCAACAAGGCAGCAATGCTAGCCAAGGACTACAAAGCTGCTCCGTTGTGGCATCCAGAGCTGAGTGCCGCCGGCTCAAAAGCCGCGCTTCTCGCTCAAAGGGAGGGAGGAGACGTCAAGATCTGGAGACCCTCGCCAACTGAGGCTGGAAACTCAGCAGCAGGTCAAGCGATGCGCATGAAAGGCTTGAGTCCTCAACTCGACTATGGTCATACTGAGGAAGGTGGCAGGAGAGCAATGATGGCGGCAACTCAATCGATGGCTAGCGGAAGAAAACGAGCTGGTTCTACGCCGATCGAACCAAGCTTATACCCAGATTCGAAGAATTCTGCGACAAATGCGCTAAAGGCAGCCACATCTGTTTCAAGAGCTGCTGGGAGAAGTCAGCCCGCACCACGTGCCCCAGCTGGCTCCACAATCAATGCCGCCAAGATACACAATGCAGCTATCACCAACCTTTCACGCGAGATGTACACGTCCCATCCCCCAGTTGCGCCGGAGGTGGAAGAGAAGAATAGACAAGCCGGCCTGCGCGCTGCAGCAATCTCAATGGCAAAACAGATGTATGATGTTCAACAGAAAGCTATCGAGGCAGCGGCGGAGACCCGGCGATCTGATAGCTCATATGCTGCTACCAGCGTGCACAATCGTCCAGCCTCGGCTACACCAGAGGAACCGCATAACCCCCCGCAGTATGCCAACCTGCAGGAAGCGGCGCAGAAACTAGCAGCTGAGCGCCTCGCTAAGCTCCATGATGAGCACGCAGCGTACAGGACATATTATGGAACACAAGCTGCACCCCAGACCCACAAGCTGTCAATACGAGGTCGGGCTCGAAGGCGCGCATCCAGCGATGGCCAGGCAGATGACGAAGAGCGCTCCCAACAGATCAGGTCCGAAATGTCTCTGTTCACGGACAAACTAGCCCAGGTGGATGCAAAAAAGCGGCAAAAGGATAGGGATTCGCTCTTGGCTGCCGCTCAAAGAAATGTCAGAGCAAGCATGCATGGCATGGATGAAAAGGTCTTCAACGATACTGGTAAAGTTTCCCCAGCAATGATGGAGGACTGGGAAGAGAAGGCCAAGGCCAAGGCAAAAGCTGAAAGCTCCGCAAGAATGGTCAATCATGGCAAGGTCAACATAGGTGGTGGCAGGTACATGGACCAGTCGGAGATTGATGCGATCGCCGCCGCCAGAGTCCAGCCTACACTTGATGAGGTCACCGCAACCGCCGAGAAGCACCGCGCAAGAGACGAAGAACTTCGCCAGCAACAACTTGAGCGTGAACGGCTAGCTGCGGAGAAGAATCAGGACCAGAAGGAGCGTGATGCAAAGACCAAAGAGGATTGGAGGCGCTTCAAGGGTAAGTTGATTCCAGTTCTATTTTGGAATATATGCTAACGATCACCAGAGGAAGAAAAGCGAGAAGCTAGGGCTAGAAAGGAAGAGGAGAGAGCAAAGAAATTTGAAGAAAGGCGCCTTCGCGAGGCGGAGAAGCAGGAGAAGCGTAGAGTCAAGGAGACAAAGGTCGTCTCGGAAGTTCCAGTGGTGGTTGCGAACGAGGAGCCCAAGGAAGAGGCCGAGGAGGCCGATTCCGAAGCTGTGGTTGCTGGACCAGAACCACCAGTGCTCGACCCTATCCCTGCGACCACGCCTTTTGCTACCGATGATTCAAAGCCTGAGACTCTTCCAAGCGACGAAGAGAGGATCGATCCAACGTTTCTGCCAACATCTGAGTTGGAGCCCGTAAATGCCAGTCAGGCCAATCTGGCGCCAGCGTCTACGGAGGAGTCTGAGCTTGAACCAGTGTACACTGCGGACAGCGGTGGACATCTCAGTGGAAATGCGGAAGAAATAGCCAGACGTGTATTTTCAGCACCTGTTGAAGGAGAGCCCACAACAAGTACCTCATTGGGAAACACAAACACAGGTACTGAAGAGCTGGTTGAGAACACGTCCAATGCAAAGACGGCTCCTGTTGTAGGAGCAGAAACAGCCACGGCACCAGCAATCGAGACAGAGCCAACCCCCACCGTCACAGAGCCCTCGACGGCAACAAAGCACGAGGCTCCTGTCGCAGCTAGAGTAGTTCCCACTATACCTGCGGCTACGACCGAAACAACGGTGAGCGGTCCTTCGACCTCGAAATCGATGAAAGACAAAGATACAGGTAAGGTCTCCTCCTGGCTCAAAACGAAATTCTCCCGCCGCGCCAGCAAACCCGCTAAGCCCGAGTCAACCACCGCACCCTCTGAGGGCAAAGGGAAAGGGTTCGTTGGTGGCGCAAATCTCACTGGCCCCGATGCTAGTAATACCAGCTCGGATCGCGGCGACTCCTCTATGCGCGAAGTCGCTCTTGCGGGCAAAGATCCTACCGCGACTACGACCGAAGCGCCCCTAGTGAGCCCAACCGCGAACGATGACCTTTATTCAGCGTCTACTCGTAGCCTTCACACTGGACCGACAGCTGCAGGCGCCCTTCAACGCGAATCTCTTTCCTCAGCCTCCATCAGCTCTCTCTCGAGTGACGAAGACACTCGCGGTCGTAGCGCCATACCACGAGAACGAGAGCCAGTTACACAAAGTCAATTTGTGCACGAAGAGATCGACAAGGGTCACATCGATCCTGCTTTGACTCGCCATACGAAAGAATCGGAGAGCTCGACTGGTGGAGGCGAAGAATTTGAGGAAGCGAGGGATACCTTTGATACCGAGAAGTTGAATCCGCCGGCAGCTGGTGTTCTTGGTGGAACGGCGAGGAAGAGCGACAGTCCGGCGAGGGATTCGAAGTTTATGGAGGACTTGTGAATGGGGGGATTGGAAGACGTTTGTGGGAAGAATGGCTGATTCGATACCTTAATCGTGCGATTGCAAGTTTTTCCTGAAGAGATATCTATGTCGTTGGATCAGGCAAGCAAATGATGTATAAGTTCCTTGTGCTTGATTTATATGCTAATGCAGAGAGCTACTTTCCTCTTCGTTCTTTCCTGTCAGTCAAAATCTCTATGCCTCACGCCAAGCCAATAAGCGGAATTCTTTCCAAGTAGAGAGAGATCTTGACTGAGCATGACTGTAATTATGAGTGAACCTTTGCAAATTCGACTCAGAAATGATTCCTGACCGCCTATACGGCAACCAGTCACTTTCCTACTTGATGGCCCATTAGGATTATCCCATCTGCTCGACTTTCGCTGGTATATAACGCACGTCAAAAATCTTCCTTTTCAAGATACTGCGTCTATGCAGCTACCTCTCCCTTGGAATGCAATTCGAAACGCCGTGCCTGCGGTACGAAAAGACCGCTCTCAAAAGTTCTGCGCAGCAGGTGGTCTATAATGCCCCGTCCCAGCACCATCATGCCCTGCCGCTCCAACCGCATATGCATTCCCATTGACGCCATTCGTCGTCGTCCCGTTGGTGTATCCAGAATCCTCCATCATCGCACCCCCATTCTCTGCTTCTTTGCGACGCAGAAGCTCAGCGTTCGAGTGCTCCTGGGTGCTCCGGGCCGCCGGCAGCAAATCCACAAAGAAAGTAAGGACGTAGAAGGTAAAGACGAACGCGATGATCCATTCGAAAATGGCCGCGACGTTCTGTTCACCGTCGAACGTGGTGGCCGCGAAGATGATTGCAAAAACGACCTCCACGATAATGAATATGAGTTTGAGCCAGAAGGAGAGACGCAGGATCCGATGTTGGCGGAAATGCACGCCGAGGCGTTGGTACTCGGCGCAGATGAAGATGGCGCTGATGACGTAGCCAGCGATGAACAAGAGGAGGAAGCCGTCGTGCAGATGCGGGTGATGGAGAGTGTCGAAGATGGAGAGGAGGATCAGGCCGCAGGTTCCTGCGATGGCGAAGATGACTGCGATGATTGATCAGTATGAATGGATCTCGCAGTCCGGCTTGATACAGAGATGGGTGTCAGCGTACTGGACAAGCCGGACAGGACCTTCTCGGCCACGCCCAAATTCTTTGCCAAACGTCCTGTGTGTCGTAGCCAACGCTCTGATGCGAAGGAAAGGTCGAGGAAGACAGTGGTGACGCAGCAGCCTGCTATAAAGAGGGGTTTCAAACCCTGGGCGCCAATGTCGGAGATGTATGCTATGTGTTGATTGGCGCTCATTGAGGCGTAATGAGGGTGGCCTTCAAGCTCCCAGATGATTAACATGGCTAGAAGCATGGCTGAAGGTATTTTAGCCCAAAGTATTCCCCGTCAAAGTGAATGTGAAGGGGTGGTTTAGAAACCCTTGGACTTACCCAGCCAGGTGCAAGCGCTCACCAGAGGCAGTATCCATACAAAGGCGTATTTCAAGAAACTCGGTATAGCCATGTGGGAGCAGTGTGCGCGACTTGCCAGGGAGACGCGTAGGAGGCAAATGTGTCGGGTGAGAGGGGGGATTGTGGACGCCTCGGACAATGGCTTTTATATATTGAAATGAATAAATGTGAGGAGATAGAATTGAAGAGGAAGGTGAAAGGTTACTCGGTAAAGGAAAGTAAAGGTAAGGAAAGTAAAGGAGGGTAAGTTATAAGAATAAGAAACAAAGTCATACACTCACACTCATTCCCTGGCAAGTTTCGGCTTCGGATGCGCTTTCAACTTTCCCATTCATGGAGAAAAAAAAACTTATGACGTCATGATTAGTCGGCCCGTCGGGAAGTCCGGATGTGAAGCTTGAGCTCTAATCAATCTTACCGAGCGTACCTTGCCTAAAGTAAAGTACTTTATAAAGTACTCAACTCGTATGATCGTAACAAACCAAGGAACCACTCCAATTCAAGACATGCCACAATTCTGCGACTTCAATCAAATCAATAAGAGCAGTACCAGACCAAATTGACAATTTTCTTGCCAAGCTCTGCATGACCGTTCCTCTTATTGACTGGTAGTCGTACGTCCACCAAGCAGTGTGCAAGGAATCTCTTCGTGGCCTGAATCATACACTGTTCCAAGATTGCCCGTCCAAGTTCAGTCGAGCTTCGGCGGCAGTCCCTCCAAGATGTCGGGCGACTGCTCCCTCTGCTTCCGGAGAGTACTGGGTGTGTCCTGGCCGGCCGCGAAAGAGGCATTTCCACAAGTCTTCCTTACCAACCACCTCACCACTGCTTGAACCTTTGGCAAGAAGATTTCCAAGTAGGCTTTCTTCCAACTCCATAGTATTCGCCGCATCAATCTTGTGTTCCAGATTCGCTTCTTCGCTCCTCCCCGTTTTGGCACGTGAGCGACCCATGTGCGCCAACCGCCGGGTCACGGATATGTCATAGATTGATTTTTCCACCGTGTCTTCCACAATATACATCCACACTGTAGTCACCTGGTGCTGTCCAATTCGATGCACCCTCGCAATCGCTCTGCATTACAATGTCAAGTTAGCATTGCCTACTTGAGACTCGAAAAATACATACTGCAGCTCGATCGCTGTGTTTATCAGCGGCTCGCAAAGGAAGACGTGTGTAGCATTGACCAGGTTGAGGCCAGAAGATGATGCCTTGGCGTGGAGGAAGAAGCATTCCTTCTATTACACAATATCAGTATTTCGCCTTCCGTGTCATCTGTCCTCCAAGACATACGCTAGGGTCGGTCATGAACTTCTGTACCCCATCTTTTCGGTCGATGCCTGTAAAATCGATTCGAAATTGAGTAAAGGCTCTTGCCAAAACATCCAGGAAGTCTCGATACTGAGAAAAGACAATGGACTTAGCGCCCGGATCGTGCTCTCGAATCCACAATATGTGTCGGGCGATGGTATCGATCTTCGTTCCAAATGAGCCGCCGAGGTCAATATTTTTAATCTGATGAAGGACCGTGTCGCGAATTCCAGAATATATTGCAGATTCTTCCATGCCGTTCGCCACCCTGACTTCCGTTTCTTTCTCCTGCGCTTCTTCCTGCATGCTAAGCTGTTGCGGTTTGTAACTACACTCCAATCAGCCCCTTAACGATGATTATGCACAATGAGACTCGTGAATACGTACGTAATTTGATGAAAATCGTTCCTCGTCAGATGCTTTTTACACGTTGGGCAATTTCTATGAGATCCCCACCAGAGACGGACACACTCGACACAGTAGGAATGTCCACATGAGGTCAAGATACCCACTTCAAATGGCTGCTGGCATATTATGCACAGTCTCTGACTTTCGACATTGGTGGCTTCATCCCGTAAATGCACGAGATAGCGGCCTTTAGACTTCAACATTGCAATGCGAGCTTTTGTACGAGATTCGGATGCTTTTTTATCAAGCAGAATACCATTGCGAGCTTCTTCGCTCAGGTCTTCCTCGTAAGGAGCCACCGTGTCTGAGATATGTTGTAGTTGTCGGTAATAATCAAGCCGCAGGTTCATGGTGTCTTTGAATAACTCGATTTCCTGATCTAGACCTGCCACTGCCTTCGTTTGTCCCGCTGAAATTTGATGCAAATATTGCAATGCGACGTTGATTAGCAATAGCTCTGCCGCTGCTCGAGAACTGCCTTTCTCAGTCGCTCCCCGGAGAGTGGTCTTAAGTTCACGAAGCTCTGTTATCATGCCCCTAACAGACCCTACGTCCTTCGCAGGCTTAAGTCGATTTCGGGTGGACAAGAGCTTAAGTAATAGCTCGGGAGAATGACCCTTGCCCTCCTTAGCTTGCTTTGAGGCAACACTCATCTCGTGTTTGATAAGTTCATTATCCTGACCGGTCAAAACGTCGTGACGGTCCGCAATGAGGGCCTTCAAAGCGTCGACGTACACATAAACCTAGAGTGAAATCAGTAGAAGTCAACAAACTGGGCGCTGGCGCCCTGCAACACACCTCGTCTTGTCGTTTCGTCGAGGTCTCGTATTCGTCTCCTTGAAGATCAGCCTCCTCTTCATCGACAAGCGTAAGAAGTAGAAGTTGAATTGTCTTCTCCCGCCATTCGTTGATTTGCTTTGCTTGATTCTGCATGATCGCGATCATACTCTCCAGTCTCTCAAAAATACTTCTAGATTCAATGCCCCCTCGATTTTTGAGTGGCGAGATCTCTGGGATGTTGACTAGGGATTTTGCGTTAACCTTTTCATTAACCCTGCTCATCAGCATTTCAGCCTTGGTGTGGGCTTCTCGCAGTAACTCTTTGCGTAGGATCTTTGCCCTTTCATATGTCATTTCTTCTTTTCTTTGCAGCTCAGAAAACTCTTCTGACTCGGGTTTGATCCTCGTTTCATCGGTCTTTAGTTGGTAATAAGCATTAGCAACAAAGAAGGTACACATATGCTCAATCTCGATAGCTGTGTATGATTTGAGGTTAGCTTTACATCTCCAGGCGCAGTTTCAGTCAGAACAACAAATCATTAGGCAAATCTTGTGAATATGTACATACCTGCACGCAGTCTTTGTCGGTGGGGTCCGGTACGTATGACTGTCGCTGATTCCATTTCGTCACTCTTTTCCATGGCCTCTTCAGTCATGCTCAGCCGATCAATCTCAGCTTTCAATTGCCCCCTGCAATCATGGACGATTGACTCGGCATCTTCGAGGGTGTGCGACCAGATTTCTAAGGCTTTCTCGCTCTGTTCAGCATGTTCAAGGATCTGCCCCCTTCGTGCTTGAGATAATAAAAGCTGATAAGGGTTTAAGGGTCAGCAGGGTTTTGCAAGGTGAAATCGGTACCCAGATTTGAGTCGTAAGACAGGGCCGCAAAGCACAGTCGGGAGCATGAACCCTTCAGCTCCCGAATATTTAAGCAAGGGATCACTTGGGGCTTTGCGTACCGTGCGTTCTTCCAAGCGAACCGCAATATCATTTTGTTCTATCATGACCTCAAGAACTTCCCCAACAGTACGCAGAGGTCCTTTACCACTACCTAGGGCCCGCCTGTTGCGGGCTCCAACCTCAGGATGAAGACAAGTCTGTCGTAGTCTAATCAGCCAACTGCGCATTTTCTCGACGGTAGCAGGTGAATTAGAATTCCAATCGTCTATTCGTGGGGTTCCATCCAGGTTTAAGCCACAATCCTCGGCCATTTGCCCAAATATCGTCGAATAATGCTGTTCTTCAATTTGCGTGAACGGTACGGTGACAACCACCCGTCTCTGCGGCGGCAATCGGATGTCATCTTTGATCTGATCTTTCGTGTGGCGGAGAGCAAGGGTACGAAAAATTTGCTTGAAAACGTTCCTATGCCGCGTGACAAGGCTTTCCCACACATGTGTAGGAAAATCACAATATGGTTTGTAGCACAAAAAATCGACAAGCCCGAAGAGATCCCTCGCATCTTTCTTTACCGGAGTGCCGCTAACGCACCTATGAAGGTTTCGGAATCAGAACTCCTTCGAGACAAGAACCCGAGTAACGGAACAGCCCGAAAGGGCACAAGGCAAAATTCGCTCTCGCTGTGGTATGGGTTAAGAAACGACTGCTCGGGAATGTACATACCAAGCTATGTCTCTGGGTATGAGTTTCGCAACCTTAGCAGCGTTGGAGACTCCGCTCTCTACCATTTGAGCTTCATCTAGCACTACTCGCCACCAATAGATATGTGTGAGCGGAGAGAGCCTCTTCTCGTACCTTTTCTGGTGGCGTAGACTCCGGTCAGGCGTCTCAGCGTAGTGAATCTCTCTGGTGAGTACATTATAGGTTGTCAAAACAACATCATGTTGCGTGCACCGCAACATTAGCGCTTCATGATCGCTTTTGCCAGCCTCGACTCGCAGTCCTTCGTAGACAAACACACTGAGACTGGGAGCAAGACCTTGCAGTTCGTTTTTCCATTGTTGAAGTATAGCAGGGGGTGTGATGATAAGTGTCGCGGAGCACCGTGGTAATTCCTTTGGCGAAGGAGACTGCCTAGCCGGATTTACCGGATTTAACAGCAGTAATGCCACCAACTCCACCGTCTTGCCCAGTCCAGTCTCTTCTGCGAGTATACCCCCCTTTGGTTCGGAGCCCATGTGTACTGGTACTAGATCATCGGTTGTCACCATGCCCCAAAAATGGCTGACAAGGCATTGCCTGCCGTCCCCATCGGTAGTGTGTACAAATCCATGAGGGAGCTTTGGGAGCTCTTCAGGAGACTCATGGGCTTCTACGGCTCCTTCTCGCCAGAGAAGCCATTGAACGGCCCTCTTCTGGAAAGGATACAGCTCACACTGAAGTTGCTCAATTGACGGGACATCTGGCGCCACCCCATCACTTTTAGGCACATGAACGTTATCGTAAAAGTCCCGAGGAGACCAGGAATCCGTCTTTTCCGGTAGACTTTCGGGTGCGCAGATGTCTAGTATGTCGTTTCGAGATATACCGATGCTGTCAGACAAGCTCCTTGCATTGCGCACTAAAATCCTGACGCAAAGATCGAGCGTGTAATCACGTGCGTCAAGTTCGAAGCCCGATCTTTTCGCACCACGGTCAAAGCCCAGTGATTTAGAGAGTGTGCAATTGCTCCTCAATGTTTTTTTCGGTTGCCGGCGACTGGGAGGGTTTGTGGCTATCTGCAATACCTCTAACGTCTGCGGATCAATGCTTGAACGGATCACTTCGTCGAAAAGGGCAAGACCGTGCACCGTGGTGATCCGACATGAGTATTCTCCATCAGTCCTCTCAGCGAACCGTTCAAGCCGCACCTGGTGCTCTTTGTCGTTCTCATCTGGAGAGGGCGATGGATATGACTCGCTTGGGCTTTTCCGAAATGCCTGACCCAAACTTAGTCCGTGCAGACTCTCGGATTCAAGCATAATCTCACCAAGTAAATATCCACCCGAGCAAGAGTCAAGTAGTCATTTGAATCATACGAGTGAAGGGGCGTCTGTGACGTATTCGGCCCTGTCAATTTTCGCCTTTTCTTTGATCGTTCGGACTCTGGTTCTGAGGGTTCTGAGGAGGATAAATTTCGTCCATCAAGCAAGGCAACAAGGTTCTCCGGCACTTGCTCTGGGTGTATGTTCAGTAACTCAACAGCTCCTGTAGCTGAACGATGGTTACTGACCATCCGAGCGCAGCTGTATACTGGAGTGCCTCATGGTGAGAAGTATCAAGCTTGATGCATGACCGCGCGCGAC
Source organism: Letharia columbiana (assembly GCF_014066305.1). NCBI lineage: Eukaryota > Fungi > Ascomycota > Lecanoromycetes > Lecanorales > Parmeliaceae > Letharia > Letharia columbiana. The sequence goes on from NW_023501057.1 coordinate 709,616, forward strand.
TTTTTTGCTATAAACGAAGCAAGTAAGCACCGCGCAAATAGCAGGCGGTCACCTAGGACATTGTCTCGGAAGGAATCGTCGCTGATGACGATGGCCAGGACTTAGCATTTTGCGCTAGCTTAACACCGAAACTCAACCTAATGTAGATACCATGTGCATTATTACTCTCACCGTGGCCTACATATTCTCCTACCCATACCATAGCATAGACCTCATCAATTAAATCCTAGTTACACACCACCACTTAATTCGCTCTGGCATAGTTCTAACATGAATCTCGATACACAGGACACGAACATGTCCACAAAGGCTCCCAATTCCAATATCGAAGTACGGGGCCTGGTATGCTTGTGTAGCGAGTTTACAGTAGCACACAGCCCGTTGTGATCAATTCTCCCTATATGTGGGGAACCAGGACAAGAAAAGAAATACTAAAGACGGCGTCCGGAAACGGCCTAAGCTACAACCATGCTAAAACAGCCACAGCAGCGCCTACAGCGCCCATAATTGAGCCCCAGACCTGAGCTGCGCCGGTGGACGCGTGAGTTGCAGAGCTTGAGGTTGATGCCATCTTGGACGATGAGGACCCTGGATTTTGTCAGCTGTCAAATAGATAGTCTGAGGCAGAGTCAAAACGCGGTATTCTGGATACGACCCCAATCTCCCCTCTGCAGTTCAATAATAAAGTGCTACTGCCGCGAGAAACAGGGCGTCAGATCGGAACGCGGACAGAAAGATTGCAGGATCTTGGCCACACACTGTGAATCACCGGTTTTGAAACCAGTAAAAGACTCCAGGATGCCATTGTTCGGGATGCAGCAGATATTGCAATATATGATGCTTCGTGGGGAGTATGAAGGGAACGGGCCCAAAAGATTGCGATCCAGAGGGAGTAGTAACAAGAGAACACCACTCACCAGTAGCAGATGTACTAGTAGAAGAACCCCCTGTGGCAGAACTCGATGATGTGGTCTCGGCACCAGAGACAGCGCTTGTTGTGACCGCAGACGCAGTGGTACTCCCGCCTGCACTGGCGGCACTGTTGCCCCCGCCTACGGCAGAGCTGACTGCTGCGGTGGCACTAGCAGACGCGGGACAACTTGCTGCAGATGGCAGCTTTACGTTGACACTATATAAGATGATAGTCAGCGGATCGAGTTTTTGTGAATTCTAGGAGAGGCGAAAGATATTTGCGATTTGAGCTGCTAAGACTTACGTATCACAAAATTGAACGGCGACATTGAGCGTTTCTGTGCAGTTGGATGAGTATGATGCCTAGTGATTGCGACTTTTGGATGAGAAATGCCCACTTTGTTGATCGGATGGAGAGCACTTCTAGGTATTCGCATTTAAATTAGAGTCATATGTTCCTAAGCTATAATTGAATAGTAGCTACCGTTGCAATACAGCATGAGATCCCACTTATCCATGAATCATCGGCACATATGCATGAGGGGTTTAGTTTGCACGAACTGGGCAAACTTGAAGCACAAGGTTTGGCACAATCAGGTAGGTCTTGAAGTTGGGCTGCGCAGAGGGTAGCGAACCCGACCAAGGTGGTTTGGATCAGGAGCTTCATTTCTTTCAATCGGGTTGTTACATGTAGAAAGAAAGATAATTCTTGATAACCAGAAGCAGAAGCAGATTTACCAGTCCTGTGTTTTGAAGTTCCTGGACCTGGAAACTGTATCCCTTGGTCGATTTTCAAGGCCCCTAAACCTCCCTAGGCCTTTAGTCAGTATTTAAGCTTTCTTACACCACCAAATCAGCTAGCAGTAAGAATCAGTTCGCGATACCTTTAATAATTCAAATTAATGATAAACCTAAGATATCCTATAGAATGGTCAACTAAAAGATTAAATTCGTTAATGCAAAGTATTATTCGCTAAAATAGACACTCTTTGATCACTGTCCGAGGCCATATCCCATACAATCACAGTGGATGCATTTGACTTTGTTAGTGTCGCGCCGTCGCGGGAGCTATTGGCCGTGAAAACCGGCACCGATTAAGGGGTCTGGGGGTGAGACCAAAAGGGCGAGCAGTACGGAGGTTGCCACCGAAAGTCCTGAACATGCGCTAAAACCCTTGGCATTCTTGGCATTTCTAGCATTTTAGCAAATTTCTTGAATAGCTTCATAATCTACATACGATGTTTTATATAATTACGTATGTACTGACTTGCTCGGTCAGCTGGATCATAGGACCGCTTATCCCCTCCTTCACGGCCCTTTCGATACTCGTTATCGCCTCGTAAACGAATAACTTCGGCAATATGTCTAGGTATACGCTGCTATCGCTACTGTGCACACAGTAATATCGCAATTGTATACCCCGTATGCATGCAGTAATATCGCTACTATGTACTTCATATGCATGCACTTCATATATAGTATTGATGTCGCTACTATGCAAAGCATTGATATTTAAGATATTCAAGATATTTGCCAAGAATGCCAAGGGTTTTGAGGCCCTAACCCTAATGTTCAGGACTTTCGGTGGCAACCTCCGTAGTCATCCGCTAATCAATGGCTCATGCTAAGGTATTTCCGAACCCACGAACCCTCCACTCAAAGGCCTAGACCAAGCTGTCCATGATTTGCCTTTAGCCTTTATTTGGAAAGCTTGCTTTCTCAATCTCAACTGAAGACTGAAATCACAAAATGTTCGACAACTATGAAAATAAGGTTGACCAATCAAGTCCTCCCATTCCGCTGATTTAACGCTAAAACTTATCTTATCTCTTTTTTCTAAGCTAAACGCGGGTACGTCCTAAAGAGAAAGCCGAGTAAGAACTTCAAAATCTCGAAATCTATCTTCTTTAATTCCTTTCGTGATAAGTACAATATGATAATAAAGTGAGTCTATAGAATTATAGAATTACTTATACGCTCTCAAATAATGTAGCGTAGACGAAATTTGATAAAGTATTCGTAAAGAAGAGTAATAATTCTACCAGTTAAAATCACTCTAATTATTCGGGGACTCTCTGAATATGAGGGCTTCGAGCTTACTTCGGCAGCCCGTTCGGCAGCAATTCTCGGAGAGCTCTCAGACCCCCAATAATTAGAGTGATTTAGTGGTGAATCATAGGTATGTACTCCGTAAGGCAGTGTCTTCCCACGTTATCGACAAGCTTTCCGCTACTGGGTAGCCCCGCGCCCCAGCACATATCAAACTTTAAATTTTGAAATAGACTATCGGACATCGAGTCATCTTGGGCCGTGCCTTGTTGACTAAGTACGGTCCGCACCTATGTGACTTAAGGAGTATGCATTCAGAGATCAGAAGAGTAAGGTCGAGGGGTACTGTAGTAGTAATGTAGGTAGTACTCTACCAGTGTGATGTCACTGCCCGAGCCGTTTGATAAAAGAGACTGGCGAGACTGGGAATTGGGGTGGTGGGGTTCGCTCTTCGGAGGAACCTCGGATACGCTACTCTACTGCTAAATCGACTCTATTCCCTTTCCTTTCATCACTGTCATTAAAGAGACGACTCCAGACGAGTGTCTGCATTCAACCTGGTCTGCCCGATTGACCAAAGCCTTCCAACAAACAAAAATTCCTGGGTACAGTTGTACGTGCAAATGATACATCCGACGTAAAACTGCTAAGATTCAAGAGCTGTCATCGTCCAGAAGATCTCGCCTGGGGCGCTCTACACTCATAAGATACTTGGGCACAGGGGAGCGGTGCCGGGCGAACAAGCTCAAAACGCATAGCATGCTGATTATGACACACACCTCCGAGCTTCCATAGTCAGCACCTTCAACAAGACCGGACAGTCATCAGGACTGAAGATTCGTCAAGATGGGCCTTGGAATCCTGGAATCTTCAAGAGTTCAGACAGTCCCCGGTTCGTTGTTCTGAGGTTTGGCTCTCAATGACGCTGATTACTTGTGATGCTAGGGACCGCCTTCATGTATGATGATGCCAGTCGACCGACGCAGGACGGGCAACTCGAGTCGCGGCGACTGAAGTATGATACTACAAGTGGTCCTATTCCCGTCATACTCGTGCCACAACCTAGTGACGATCCAAACGACCCTCTAGTATGAAAGAGCTTTCTAGTCGCGACATCGCTAAGCTGATGGAATTAGAATTGGCCGTTATGGAAACGTGATGCTATCCTCGCCATCCTATCAATCCTCTCGGTCATTGCCTCCACATTGAGTCCTTTGCTCGCTGCAAACACTGTCACACTATCGTTGCTCTTCGACAAAGACTTTACGCAGATGGCACTTGCCACGGGTTATCATCTGCTAGGAGTGGGCGTGGCTGGCTTCCTTTTCGTAGCCTCCGCGCGAGTTTGGGGCAAGCGTCACTTATTCTTGCTGGGTACTGTTCTTATTGTTGGCTCCAGCGTGTGGGGAGGTGCCGCCGGGACAAATTACAAAAGCTTGCTGTGGGCAAGAATCATTCAAGGGGTAGGGTTGGCGCCGTTCGAGGCGCTGGTCAACGCAAGTGTGGGAGATCTCTACTTCATTCACGTATGCCCTACCTTGGTCTGTGAGTGCACGAAATGGACGGCCAATTGACCTGTGATATAGGAAAGAGGTAAACGCATGGCCTGCTCAAATCTTGCTCTGTTTGGTGGAGCCTTTTTCACACCCATTTTGGTGGGAAAGATCACTCATACCATAGGCTGGCCGTGGTCATTTTACTTTATCGCCATCTTCTGCGGTGCTATGTTGCCATTTGTATTCCTTTTCGTCCCGGAAACCGCCTTCCGAAGGGACGACTCCTTAAATATTGACATCAGAGGCGAGGAGTCTTTCCAGCATAGCTCTTCTTCCAATATCACCCCTGTGTGCGAAATACGCCCCACCGAGGACGGACAAAGTCCAGACTCAAGCATTCCGGTCTCCTTCAAAAAGGATCACTTCTCAATCTCAGAACATCGCTCTACTACACAGGTCCCCCCTAAAGTCAGCTTTGCCCGCTCTCTCCTCCCCTTCAATGGCCGGAAGACAGACGAAAGCTTCTTGAGACTAGTTCTCCGTCCGATCCCCCTCTTCCTTCATCCAGCCATTTTTTGGGCATGTCTAATACAGTACGTATTTTCGGAGCCCGTATTTCCCCATTTGGAGCAAATAATGACTCTTGAGACATGTCTCGGGAGCCTTTACTCTCGATACATGTTTCAAGGCTCAATGTACCTCCTCGGATAGGCAATACTGACTGCGAAACTGGAATCTAGAGGCGCCCTCATTGGTTGGACTGTTATGATTGGTGTGGTTCTAGCTGTAAGTCTACCTTTGGGATTTGATGCTTCCTGTTCTCTACCAAGATTTCGTCTCCAGAGACATTTTTCGACAGGATCTTGCTCTCGGAACATGTTCCCTGACTCGAAAATCATCTTGAATAAGTAATGCTAACTCCGAAAACTTGAAGGCGATATTTCTCGGACCCCCCCTTTGGTTCGACGAAGTACACACCGGCTATATGTACACAGGACCATTTATTGGAGCAATATTGGGCTTCCTTTTAGCAGGTTTGTTAGCTGATTGGAGCACAAAGATAATGATTCGGAGGAACAACGGAGTTTATGAACCGGAGTTCCGTATCATACTTGTCGCGGCACAATTGGTATGTGGATGTGCGGGACTGTATGGATTTGGGATCACAGCAAATAACGTTGCGAAATATGGTTGGTTTTGGCCAGATTTTTTTTACGCGCTGGAGGTAATGGGCATGGGTGAGTTCGGCCGCGTATTTCGAATCAATTCTATCTCCAATCCACCGTGGTCTGACAATGATCACAGTCCTCGGCGCTGTTTCTAGTGCATTGTACATCGTCGATGCACATCGTAAGCTCTTCTTGTCCTATAGAAAAGCTGTCATTCGAAACATGCTAATAGCTACTCAGGGGATATCGCTGTCGAAGCCTTTACATGCCTTCTAATGTGCGTCTTCCGTGTCCTGATGCAATAGGTTGACTGATTTCTTCGACCAGATTCAAAAACCTGTTCAGCTTCGGGTTAACGTGGGGAGCGTACCATTGGCTTGTTCAAGGCGGCATACTAAAAGTTTTCTACGTCATTGCAAGCATTCAGGTTGGCATTTGCCTGCTGAGTATTCCCATGTGTAAGATACTGCAAAAACCTTTGCGCATCTTTCTAGTCTTCACTTGTGCTGACTGCATCTACAGATGTCTTGGGTAAGAAGAATAGAGCTTTCTTCAGCCGGCACGACTTGTTGAAGATGACGCATCTCTGGTGAAGAAGGATATCATCTTGCATATTGATTTGATTTTGAGCGGACATCGTAACGGATACCCAGGCATTCTATGAGCGAGCCGTTCTAATAGTAGTAGAACCGCAACGTGGACCATAAAGCGAAAACATTTTGGTAAAAGCATCAGGACCAGGCTCGGGTGGCGTACACATCGTCTGTGCAATTGAAAGAATTTGGGGCACCCTCGCAGAAATGGTGACAGTTGTGATCAGACGAACCCTCAATTAATGTTCCTGTTAGCGAGGGAAAATTCTCTTGTTTGCTTCACAGAACACCTATATTCGGGGTTTCTTGAGATTAATATTTATCTTAGTCTGGTTGATATCCGTAAATGTGTGCTTGAGTTGATAGGAGGAAGCCTTGCGATTCATCTTTCTCTCGTTCAACAACCTGTCTGACTGTAGAGCTTGAAGTTTTCAGCTTCTGACTCTTCGGAAGTCTCGCACGCAATCTCCGCCTCTATGCATCAGTGTTGCTCGATCCTATTACATATAGCTGCCAGTATCGTATGGACCGCTACACTTAGTACAAGCTAAAGACTAAAGTTGATAGGATCCAGTCCCAAATAGCGAACATTTGATTTAATAGGCAGTGACAATGGAAGTATTACGAAATGTGCCTTGGGGTAGAGACTGGTTTTGTATTTGCGAGCTCCTATCTAGAATAGCAGGGTCTCCGCGAGGAGAAGAAGTACTCTTTGAAGGCTGGGATGATGGATCAAAAGAAAAAAAGACCTCTGCAGTTCAGCCGATTGAGCTGACTAGACGACCCTCCTGCTCTCTACCTTTCGCGCACAGCATGACAAACAACGTGCAAGATGGAAGACAACTGCAAAGACCTGGTGGTTACATCTCAGCTTTCCGTACACCACTCCGCTCGTTTCAGTGACGATGATAACCAAGGCCAAGTCAGAGCAGATGGGGCCATGGAGGTCCCTATGTTTCAGAAGGACGCGCAGCCTCGGCGGGAGCCTCGCTAGCTGCAGAGGTCTCAGCCTTGGGCTCGGCTGCCTTTTCACCCTCCTTCGATGCCTCACCACTTGGGGCAGCCTCAGCGTCACCGCCATCTGACGAAGTCCAGAGGGTAAGGTTGTCGCGGAGCAGCTGCATGATGAGAGTGCTGTCGCGGTAGGATTCCTCAGAGAGGGAGTCGAGCTCCGCGATTGCGTCGTCGAATGCCTGCTTGGCAAGGTGGCAAGCGCGATCGGGTGAATTCAGGATCTCGTAATAGAAGACCGAGAAGTTCAAAGCAAGACCAAGGCGAATAGGATGCGTGGGAGTGAGCTCGGTCTGGGCAACGTCTGTAGCGTTCTATCTTGAGGTGAGCAGGCTGCTGGCGCATTTATATGAAGGTGTCATACCTTGTACGCCTCATGGGCAGCAGTAGCAGCAACCTTACGCTTTTCACCTGACGCAAACTCGGCAAGGTAACGATGGTAGTCTCCCTTCCTAAATCTCATACTTAGCATGTGTTGCAATGCCGAGTTTTTTGCTCATCTCCTTCTTCGCCTCACATACATCTTGTGGTAGAACACCTTTGATTCGCCTGACTCGGCCTTGGGGATGAGGGATTCATCCAACACATCAAGCACATCTTGACATACACGCTCGAGTTCTGTCTCGATCTTCTGGCGGTAATCGCGGATGGTACCAACGTGCTTGTCTGAGCCCTTCGACTCCTCTTTCTGCTCGATTGACGAGATTATGCGCCAGGAAGCACGTCGGGTTCCAACGACATTCTTGTATGCAACTGAAAGGAGGTTCCGCTCATCCACCGTGAGTTCACCGCCAATCTAATCTTCGCATCAGATATTGATCCCTCTCATACTGTTTGTCCTGCTTGTTTGGTGGCTAGAGATGTAGTACCTTTGCAACTTCCTGCGTAGTGTGAGCATGGAGAACGTTAAATGGATTCATTTAACTGACCTTCATGTACGTAACCATTTCTGAAACGCGTCAATGTCAGTATTAGATCTATCGTGATGACGAGCCTGAAATTAATGCGTACCATCGTAGCGCTCGGCTTGCTCACACAGCCTCGCAAGAAATGTCTTGCTGTAAGACACTTTAGTCAACCGCCAAGTCTGTTAGGAGGAGAATAGGTGAGTACCTTTCACGCTGTAAAAGTTATTCTCGGGTCAGCTATTGTTCAAGACGGGCTTTATGGCGGAGGGGGTTGGTGTGAGGGACCGCCCGGACAGATAGGCGCGTTGATAACTTACCTCACTCGTCATGGTGTATCAAGTCGGTCTATGTGAGAAGTGGAAAGTGACTTCTGATCTTAGCAAGATTTGATGCAGATATGTGCGACGTATCAATCGATGGAATACACTCGAGGACAGACTTGGTAGAAGAGTGGTGGTGAGGTTTTGACAGCAAATTACGGCAGCCGCGCAATAAGCGACGACGACGCTAATCAGCCCTACCCTGGGCCCAAACAAACATTGGGATCGTTGTAGCAATGCCCTGCAATTGCCTTTAGCTGCAGATGCTTTGCGTTCAAGTCAAGTGCAGCATACGCTTACTGCCATCTTCCACAATATGGATGACAAGACACTTAATCTACGGTTACGAAACCCCAAACGAACGCGATGTACTTTGACTACTGGCTTTGTTAGAGAATGATCTCGAATCTACGTTTGGTGTCTTTGCACGGCTCTAGACCCTAAGAAGACGTTTATGGATATCGGGACCTTGCTGTTAATCGATGTTCCGCTTGGGGGAAGGATGGCTAACCATCTGCCCTTGTGCCCGACAATTCAGCACCTAGGTTTCGGTCCTCTCGAAACCAATGCTCTTCTTTCTCTGTCCGCTCCATTTCCACGAGCGTAGCATGTAACGGCATAAAGCATTGGTAATCTTTGGATATGAGTAGTATTACAATCTCCATGTTGTTCTATAGCAATAGAAATGCGCAATTACTCGTTATAGGTGACTCGTGCGAGTCACTGCTCTCTCGTAGGCAATGAACGCCGCTGAGTAAATGGAGTTTGAGGCTCTGCTGGAACCCTGCGGGAACGAATGAGACTAGGACAAATGTTCTGCCGTAAGAGAGAAAAATCAACCAATCAAAGCAAAGGACACGTTCATGCGAGGATAATCACCAATAGGTTTTCTTTCCCCTAGAATGCTATATCCTCCACGTCGTTCTTTCAGACGGTATACTTCTTGCCACTACCGCTTTGTAAGACGCCCTTTCCAAGAAGCATTGGACTTCTGCCGGTCAGTGTCCCAACGCAATCCTTTCTTTTTGAGGACACTATGGACGCTTCATACCTCTCCTCAACCGAGCAGAGTCTGGAGCACTTTCAAGTCGATGAACAGCAAGGTCTCTCCGAGCAACAGGTTCGGAGATCTTTAGAAAAGTATGGGCGCAACGGTACTGTGCATCATCACATCTCTATCCGCAAGACTGTGCTAATGTTACCTCCATAGCATTGCCAGAAGACCCTCCAACGCCTTTGTGGCAGCTTATACTCGAGCAATTCAAAGACCAGCTCGTCATAATACTGTTGGGATCAGCTGCAATATCGTTTGTCCTCGCTTTGTTCGAAGACGGGGAAGGATGGACTGCCTTCGTGGATCCAGCAGTTGTCGGTGCTCTCAGCCCTGATTAAGTAGGAAGTACGCTGACTCATGAACAGATCCTGACCATCCTAATTTTAAATGCGGTCGTTGGAGTTTCGCAGGAAAGTAGCGCAGAAAAGGCTATTGCGGCGCTACAGGAGTACTCTGCAAATGAAGCCAAGGTGGTCCGAAACGGCGCGCTGAAGCGCATAAAAGCGGATGACCTCGTCCCTGGAGATGTCATTTCGGTGGCAGTGGGGGATCGGATTCCTGCGGATTGCAGAGTACTATCGATCCAGAGCAACAGCTTCCGTGTTGATCAGGCAATCCTGACTGGGGAAAGTGAAAGCGTTGGCAAAGACACCATGGCGCTTCAAGATTCGAGAGCTGTTAAACAGGATCAAGTCAACATGCTCTTCTCGGGTACCACCGTGTCCACAGGCCACGCCACTGCTTTAGTTGTTCTGACGGGAGCATCGACGGCTATCGGAGATATTCATGAAAGCATTACGTCGCAAATCTCTGAGCCCACGCCGTTGAAGCAGAAACTGAACGATTTTGGAGACATGCTCGCAAAGGTTATCACAGTCATCTGCATTCTTGTCTGGCTGATCAATATCCAACACTTCAACGATCCTTCACATGGCAGCTGGGCTAAAGGAGCTATCTACTATCTCAAGGTATAGTCAACTGGGTCCGACTCGAAATTGAGGTACTAAATGAGCGGACAGATTGCCGTATCCCTTGGCGTTGCAGCAATTCCGGAGGGTCTAGCTGTTGTCATCACGACTTGTCTTGCTCTAGGGACTCGAAAAATGGCGGCTAAGAATGCAGTAGTCCGAAGTCTGCCCTCTGTTGAGACACTTGGAAGCTGTAGCGTGATTTGCTCCGACAAGACTGGTACTCTGACGACAAACCAGATGAGTGTCAACAAGATGGTGTTCTTGAATGAATCTGGCACCGATCTCGAGGAAATCGATGTACAAGGTACGACATTTTCTCCAGAAGGCGGCATTCTATCGGGTGGCAAGTATATGAACGATCTAGCAGCGTCGTCTTCGATGGTCTTGAAGATGACAGAAGTCGCCGCATTATGTAACGAGTCGCAATTATCTTTCGATCCAAGGAACATGACATATAGCAACGTTGGCGAGCCCACTGAAGGCGCACTACGTGTTCTTGTGGAAAAGATAGGCACACCGGAGCCAGCCATAAACCAAGCGGCTAGAGAGTTGCCCGTACATGAGAGAATGCACCATGCCAGCAAGTATTTTGAGGAGAAGAATCCGCTTCTTGCCACATATGAATTCTCACGAGACCGCAAGAGTATGTCTGTTCTTGTTGGCAACGGCCCGCAACAACGTCTTCTTGTGAAGGGAGCGCCAGAGTCAGTCCTGGAGCGATGCACACATGCTTTACTGGGTTCCAACGGAAAGCGGGTCTCGCTGAATGAAAAGCTCACAAGTCTTATATCCGAGGAGGTTGTCGAATATGGGAACCGTGGGCTTCGAGTCATTGCGCTTGCCAGTGTCGAAGATGTGGGATCCAATCCTCTACTAAGCTCAGCAAAGACTACGGAAGAGTACACTCGCTTGGAGACAAACATGACCTTGATCGGCTTAGTAGGCATGCTTGATCCGCCACGACCTGAGGTTGCAGAGTCCATCATGAAATGCAGAGAGGCAGGCATTCGTGTGGTGGTCATTACCGGAGATAATCAGAATACAGCCGAGACAATCTGTCGTCAGATTGGCGTTTTTGGCGATCACGAAGACCTGAAAGGGAAGAGTTATACGGGCAGAGAATTTGATGCCTTGAGTGAGGGCGAAAAGCTCCAGGCTGCCAAGACAGCACTACTCTTCTCTCGAACGGAGCCCACCCACAAGTCTCAACTTGTGGATCTATTACAGTCAAGCGGTGAAGTCGTCGCAATGACAGGCGATGGAGTGAATGACGCTCCTGCGCTTAAGAAATCCGACATTGGTGTTGCCATGGGATCTGGAACGGACGTCGCTAAGCTAGCTGCGGACATGGTACTCGCGGATAACAATTTCGCAACGATAGAAAGCGCTGTCGAAGAAGGCAGATCGATCTACAACAACACCCAGCAGTTCATCCGCTACCTAATCTCGTCCAACATTGGAGAAGTTGTCTCGATATTTCTAACAGCAGCAGCCGGAATGCCGGAGGCATTGATACCTGTACAGCTGCTGTGGGTGAACCTCGTTACTGACGGTCTACCAGCGACGGCGTTATCATTCAACCCTCCAGATCACGACGTCATGAGAAGACCACCCCGGGGCCGCGATGAAGCTCTTGTCAGCGGATGGCTGTTCTTTAGATATATGGTTATTGGCATTTACGTTGGTGGAGCGACAGTCTTCGGATATGCCTGGTGGTTCATGTTCAATTCGGAAGGTCCTCAAATCACGTTCTGGCAACTGGTGAGCATATGACGAGAAAATTCAAGGCTGCATTTGATGCTAACAAGGTCCATGTAGTCTCACTTCCACCGGTGTTCATCACAGTTCCCAGAGATTGGTTGTGAGATGTTCTCGAACGACAGCGCAAAAGCTGCGTCCACAATCTCGCTTTCGATGTAAGTACATTCCAAGTATTCGAAGCATCACGCATTAACGATTCTCAGCTTGGTCGTCATTGAGATGCTCAATGCTATGAACGCCCTCTCATCTAGCGAATCTCTTCTGACACTCCCACTGTGGGACAATATGATCCTAGTCTATGCCATTACATTGTCAATGGTCCTTCACTTCGCTCTACTCTACACCCCTTTCCTACAGACGCTCTTCTCCATTGTCCCACTGAATTGGAACGAGTGGCAGGCGGTGCTACTAATAAGCATACCCGTTATGTAGGTTGATATCAAAGTCTACGTGGCCTCGAATAGGTGCTAATGAGCCTCTACTAGATTCATCGACGAGATCCTAAAATTCTTTGAGCGGAAGATCTACCTACCCAAGCCTTTGGAGATCAGAGCCAAAAAAGAATAGGCGGTGTTATTGGGTTTGCGGACCATACACTCACGAGCAATCTCGGAGGCTTATCGAAACTAGGAGCATAGAGACGAATGAAATAGAATATAGATACAAGCACCCTTTTCACCTACTCTACTTTGATTATCTCAGACTTTGTGCGATGCTCCAAGCCTAGGGCACCAGGCCGTGGTAAATCTGCCAAGAAGCACTAGTCCCGAGCAGGCAGGTGCTGTCTTCACACGTAGAATAATAATAATAATACTCTGTGGAGAACTCACTTGAAATTTCTTAAGAAGTACCTTTTGTATAACATTTGAACGATAATCACCGAAGTGTGCTCGTTTATCATATTAGCATCAGATAGACCAGTGTGTGGAAAATGTTTTGGATGTGATCTCAATTATGTGTCTGCCGCATCGTTCCTCTACCTGCTAATGCTAAACCTGAACTCCTCGCCTAGGCCTTATCCACCCTAGCACCATCGCTATGCATTTTCCAATCCATCTCCAACCTACTCAATGTTGATCCTCCTCGAATCCTTAGCTAGAACCTTGGGAACGACGACGGATAGTATGCCGTTAGAGAGCGACGCCTTGACATTCTCAAGCTCAACTCTCCCCGGGAAGCTAAATCGTCTCTCGAACTCCCCAACAGAGCGTTCGCTGACCCAGTACTTGAAGCTCGGCTCTGCAGCTTTCTTGGTCTCGGCCGTCGGTGCTACCTCAGCGGCGGTGCTGGCAGGTGTCTTGGCCCCCTCAGCAGCCTCACTCTCAGCCCCCGCATCGACATATTCGTCTTCAACGCTGGCCTTCTGGTAGCTGGCCGACTTCTCTGAAACGTTGTCGTTGGCTGCTTCGTTATCGACAGCCCTTGCTGGTTCGGCTGCTTCTGCTGCTTCGTTGGTCTTGGTGGCCTCGATGCCTGTCCGACCACGGATCACAAGAGTCCGATCGTCTAAGAATTCGATATCGAGATCCTTCCGTTCGAGGCCTGGCATTTCGCCTTGGAGCTCGTAGCTGGCGCCAATTTCTCGGACATCGAACCTTGGCGTGAAGGTTCGACGAGCCTGCTGACGAGACGAGGGCACGAGGTCGGCTGTCGCACTGTCGAGCAGACGGAAAAGGGGCGCGAAATCGCTGCCCAGGGTGTTGAAATGAGGGAAGAATGGTGTGGTGAACATTGTGCGAGTTGGTGTGGACGCCTTGCAGACGCGAGGGATGGAGCGGGTGGAGACGATGCGGTATGGTTGCATTGTTTGGTTTGGCTTTGTGCGAGTATGTTCTGTTGTGGTAGATTTAGAATGTTGAGGAAGATTTCTTGTGTTTTGGGAGAGATGGCTCAGAATGTAAAGTAGTCTTCGTTCGACTTTTGGTTTTTGTCTTTTGAGAATGATGAGGAGTCGAGTCGGTGCTGCTGGGAATATTTATACCCCAGCAGACCAATTCTAGAAAATGCTCGATTCTACCAGTATGCTTACCCATCTCAAGCACATCATTTCGATTCCGAAGTTCGTAGATATTTCCATGCTTACCCATCATGGTGGCAACGACTCGAATTATCGAGAAGCTTCGGTTCCAGACGCACTATACCCGATTAGGTTGTCGTTGACTCCGCTGCGGGTTACAAAAGTGGCAATGGGCACGAAAGACAGAATCTGTTGTGCACAGCACAATCTGCTCGAAGGGCATCTGCTCAACGATTGACAATCTCTTTGGCTTGATTGTCATCACTGTGTGAATTCGAAAATACCACGCTTCAATCATCACCTCTTTTTTTTTGAGATAATTTGCCTTAAGTGTGACTTATGGTATTGACAACGTCAACGGCTGAATGGAATGATGAGACCAAGAATCTCAGCACATCACCGTCGATGGAAAGCACGAGATGTACATGTATAAATTTGGATAGATACTTCCTCCAATGGCTCATGCGACCATGCAATCTAAGTACAACAGAAATGAAATGCTATGGCTACACTCGGAATCCAATTACCTATTACCAGGTAACAACACGCGCATGCATATGCATTGTCCTTTGCTCTCTAGGTATGGCCCAAGAGCAACTCCCGCTAAACTCTTTACCTACATTACGACTTTTCCTTTGCATGCTATACCCTTTGCCTGCACGGCCTAAGGCTGCAAGCACTCTCAGCCTAGATTTATGCAGCAGGATAATCATAGAGATACGCGCTATCATCCCTTTGTTTGTTCATTCTCCACATGCTCCTTTTTGTTTCACGCTTCTTCTTCATCTCTTCCCACCCTTCTTCATCGTCATCGTCACTAGCGGTCGACTTCCTGGGCGGTGTTTGAGAGACAGTTCTCAAGGATGGTTTGCTTTGCCTATCGCCAGGTGTAGACAGTCTGCTGTTCCCGCCAGACACTCCTGGCTGGAGCATTCCACTTGTGAATGTAGATGTTTTTGCGGCTGATTTCTGCGTATGCTCATCAGCAGGCGCTATAGAAACTGGACGATAGCGCGACGGCATGCCGACATTACTGCGCTCGGATGGCGCGATTGACGCCGTGTAGCCTGAATTTGTGCCCCCAAGTGCACCACTCATCATGCTTGGGACCACAGAATTCCTGTTGTTATCCTGGGGTTGCCACCCTGCAGCGGATGTAGGACCCATCATACTCATTGCGCGAATTTGCTTCTCCTGTGTACCTGCTGGAATTCCTGGTGCAGAACGTGGGCCTGTAGACACTGGTCTTTGGATACTGCCCGGTGGAGCTACCATTCCGGCATTCATCATCATCATCTGCTGCTGTTGAGGAGGAAAAGCAAACGGCATTTGAGGTCCACTCTGCACTCCGCTGGCCATCATTTGCTGCATCTGTTGCATCCACTGCATCTGCATTCGCATCATCTGGTTCATCTGCTCGGACATCTGAACAGTAGCTTGTTCCCCAGGTGACATCATGGGCGGCATCCCCGGCAACATTCCCATTTGCATTTGAGACATGCCTGGTGGTAGGGGAGAGCTGTAGCTCCCTTGAGCGTTGGGGCTTCCCCTTCGCGCAGCTCTCGCACGTTCTTCGCCAGCGATGACCCCGACAAGACCACCCGGTGCCATGCTTGGTGGGGGCCCACCGTGAACTGATGCCGGAGACCCATGACCAAGCGCTAGAGACTCGCGATTCGATGGGTTGACAAGGCCTGCGCCGTAGTATGGATCTGGAGGTAGATTCCGTGCAAATGGTGGCAGACTACGAGCTGCTCCAGCTGCTGATGTGCCAGCTGTAGACAATGGAGGTGGTGGATATGATTCGCTCTTGTACTGGATGCTTGCGCTGGAATTGGTGAGAGCGGTAGGAGGTTTGTTCTTCGAAGGAAATCCGTGCGCTGCCAGTACCCCTAAAGGAACGTCTTCGTCTTCGTCGTCACTAGCCTTGGCGGGGGCTGGGGGCTTGTCAAAGCTGAAGGTTGGGGTACTCGAACGATCCGTGAGATTCGGTGCGCTCATGCGTGATCTGTCCATGCCTGGACGCTGCTGTACATCCGGCAAATCAGAAGGTTGCTCTCCAGTCACCTTCATCATCTGCTGTCGATACACAGAAAGATGGGCCTCTTGTTTCCTTCTCTGTCGAGCAAGCTGCTTGTTTCGCTCTACCTCGTCGTCATCTTCGTAGTCGTCCCCCTCTTCGTCTGATGCATCGTGGTTAAAATACTGCTCTCGTCTCATCTCCTGCTCTTTTCGATACCGCTCAAATTGGGCAGGAGTCATAACCTTGTTCTGAGTTTCAGTTTTTGGGGAAGACTCGACTTGGGAATCTGCAGGAGGGGCTGACTTTCCTATCGATTGAGGCGATGCATCGAACAATGAACGTTCCTCCTGGTATATCAATTCACGCTTTCGTGCTCGAGGTGTGGTCTCTGATGATTCTTGCCGCCATGGGGTGGCAGAGAAGTCCTGATCGCTGCTGTCGAATAACGGTGTTGGAGATAGCTGTTTGATGTTCCGCCTGGATGATTGTTGAGGATCAGAGGCTACATTCGGCGACGGGTAGGAAGTCTCTGGGATTAAGGACGCAGCCGGGTTATCTACCTCGTCATCACTGTCTTTATATGCACCAAAGTCGGAAGGTTGACGACTGAGCTTCTGCCTTGTGGTAAGAGAGTCCATCGCCAGTCTGGCATTCTCGTCCTGCAAAATGCCAGAGTCAGCAGACTCTCTTCCGGAGGTTTTGCGCGATGCATAAATATTATTTCTTTGCAATCCTATTCCTACGACAGAAGGAGGCCGTTGCTGTGTCTTCCTCTGTGGGGAGCTGGTCGACTCGGGCAGTGGCACGGTCTGAAACTTGGGCGAAAATTGGTCAGGTCTGGACCCAGAAGAGTTGCTGCTGTAGAAAGAAAGGGCTTCTGCTGCTCGTTGGCTACTACTAGCAGTTGAGTCTCCCTGCGAATGATCGCTGTTCCAGGAACGGGGGGACTCTTCTGCTTCGCGGTATCGATCGCCCTGTATCGGGGAAGCGGTGTACGGCGAACGCTCAGAATAGTATTGTTTTGTCGAACTCCTAGATCCTGCGGGTGATGTGTTTTTCTAGAGAACTATTAGGGGGGCGGCCAATGTACGTCAGTCGTTCAAGACATACCGGGCTCTGTGTATTTGTTACGGCCAGCACTGCTGGCTCCTCCACCAGCTTGATCTCGTTCTTCCCGAAGCTGTCAAACATGTTGCCAAATTCACTAAGATCAGATTGTTCCAGATCAAGTCGAGTATCGAGCTTTGGCGGTGTTGCAGTACTTCCACTAGTGTAGCTACTCTCCGTCATTGCTCTTGGCCGGTTGAATGATTCGTAGCCATCAGAATTCGCTTGTTCCGTGACTGGTCCAGGTCCAGGTACAGGCAGCGATCGTGACTCCGCTCTCCTTCGACCGAAAGAAAATGCTCTTCCAGCTGCTCTCAAAGAAAGTGGATTTGACTCGGGGATTGGAGGCGTCGGTACATTATAAGGGTCTTTAGCATTCGGGGAAGGCCTATCGTTCAAAGGTACGTCGGCTGAAGATGGTAGTGTTGACGTGGAACTGAACCGGGCCTCAGACGAGGAATTGTCATTTTGGCCACCGCTGGAGGCTGAATTATGGGTTCCACCGCTGCCCCTGGCAATTTTTAGTATGCTGCAACTTTCGTATGGGAACACCGCCGCAACGTACCGATTGGGGGGGTTGTTTCTTGTTCTTCCATCGACGAAGAGGTGGTCTTCCCCAAATTGCCCTGCGCTCAACGGCCGCGCCAGACTTATACGCTTGTAGTTGTTATAATTGTTCCCCCCATCGAAGGATTTCCTCCCTTGGGGACGCTCGAAGACGCGGAACGAAGGTTCAGGGGGGTTTGGCAGCTCCTCCAGAGCATTCCCGGAGGACTTGCGTCGTTGAAACCCTTTCGGTAACTTGATCGGCATATAGAAGGTTTCGAGGAGATCTTTGATGCTGCCCTAATCGAGAGATGTGGTGCTCGTAGTTTGTTTGACAGGTTCCTGGCGAAAATTATCTCATCCTCAGATGCAATGGATGGTTGCAGCAATGCGGGCCTCCGGATCGAAACGCCTACACGCGTGAGGTCCAATGGCCGTTGCCCTCTATGTATGCTTAGTCGTGATGGCAGCAAGGGTGAAAATTGTGGCAGCTCACGGAAGGATTTCAATGTTTGGGTTCTTGGACCAGGGCTGAAACGTTTCAGGCAGCACGTTGTGATGAGTGGTAGAGGAAATTGGGATGGAAATATGCGTTGGGGTGCCCAGAAATGTAGTCGTTAGATCTAGGTAAGAGCTGCGGTATCGAGTGTTGTACTATGTAGTGGAACTCGCAGTGTGTTGTTTGAATCGGATATTTATCGTATTATAAATAGACCAACGAGACGGGAAGTTTAAAAGATGGACGAGACCCTGAAGCAAAGAAGCCGCCTGTAGGGTCAACTTTCAAAACGAGTGTAGAGTATGAACAGTAAGTCAATTCAATGCGACGACGGTGGTAGATAATATGTGTGTGATGAAGCTGACGACAAGAGGATGAGATGACTTTTTAGTAGCGTGGGTACTTAAGGAGCAATGTAACCTTTAACCCCCCCCTGGATGAAAAGGATGTACAGGGATGGGATGCCCCATTATGCCCATTGGTGCCACCAGCCCACACCTCCCATCTAGATACGGTCAGCCCCCAAGTAGCCCCCACGCCCCCCCCGGCCTCCAACTCTAGCAGTCAATATTAATATGTAGCCACCGCAAAGACAACGTGCTTTACATCTCCATCTTCGCTGTGCAATTCAGGCTATGCTTTTACTCCGCATTACGAGTCGATAACGATATGCTCATAACTCAATGGCTGGTCCATTGCGCCCTGGCCTTTGCTACCACGACCTTCTCCCAGCACATTCAATCCCAATTAAATCTCGGACTCGAGCAGCCGGTCGGGCTCAATGACTTTGAGCTAAGCAAGAATGCGTTGTTCTCGCTACATAAAACTCTGGTCAACATTGAGTCCATCTCAGGCAATGAGCAAGCCGTTGGAGAATTTCTAGAATCTTACCTCAGATCTCACAATTACACAGTCGAGAGACAAAATGTCGACCCTCTACCCACAGGCTTACAGCACTCCCAAGCAGGAGAGCTTAGAAGGCACAAGCAGAGATTCAATCTCCTAGCCTACCCTGGAGAAAACCGGCAGACTCCAGTTCTACTGTCGAGCGTAAGCACCCTTTCGGAGCCATGTTCGCCCGTCCTGTACCCTCTCTTGACTTGAGCCTCAGTACATGTTGCGGAAGCAAAACGCCGATGGTTTTGTTATAAAGCTCCCCCGAGTTATCCGGTGACCCAAAACTTGTCTTGGAGTGGCAGTACTGACTCCTGGTGAAGCATATCGACACGGTTCCTCCACACTACGGCTATGAGATTCACAGGCATGATCAAATATTCGGCAGGGGAAGTGTGGATGCCAAAGGTTCCATCAGTGCACAGATCTATGCGACTCAAGAGTTGCTCGCTTCTGGAGAAATCTCCGCTAATGATGTCTCCCTTCTCTTCGTTGTTGGGGAAGAGACAGGGGGCGATGGAATGAGAAAGGTCAACGACCTTGAGATGGAATGGCAGACCGTCATCTTCGGCGAACCGACAGAGCTCAAACTCGCGACTGGACACAAGGGTATTATGATCTTGACGATCAAAGCCCACGGAAAGGCTGGACACAGCGGATATCCATGGCTTGGCCAGAATGCAAACCACATGCTCATGCCTGCTCTAATTACTTTACAGAAGTTGGCACTTCCAAGCTCCGAGAAGTACGGCAACAGCACATTGAATATCGGCCACATGTCAGGTGGGGTTGCTGCCAACGTAATCGCTGAAGAAGCCTACGCAAGGATTGGTATTAGGATTGCTGCTGGATGCCCGGAAACTGTGAAGAAGTTGGTATCAGACGCTGTAAAGGCGGTGGACGAGGACCTAGAGCTTGATTTCAGTGACGGCAGTTATGGTACGTATTTCAGGGACCCACATTTCCTCTTCTGTACCTAACCTGAGAGTCTTGCGACATGTTTTCGGGGTTTCTACTCTGACGGCCTGTTCCAAGGCTTCATATACCCTCTCAGATAAGCAACACTAACTGCGAATCTTTACTCCAGGGCCAGTATACATTGACAGTGACGTGGAAGGGTTCGAGACCGTTTCAGTTAATTATGGAACAGATATACCGAACCTCAAGGGGAAGCACAAGCGATATCTTTATGGTCCAGGGAGTATCTTGGTTGCTCACTCAGATCACGAGCATCTGAAAGCTAGCCATCTATTGACAGCCGTGGAGGGCTACAAGAGGCTTGTGAGGTCTGCTCTAAAGTCGTGACAGGATTAAGAATAGTAGATATATTCATTGAAAGATTACAAATTGTCCTGGTCCCTTCGATCAAAGCTAATCTTATAATGACCTAGCTGACACACGGCCTCTGGTGGCCTCTTCTTTTCTTGTTCGTTGTATGCAGTGTCTCGCTTGAGAGAGTGTTTCAATGGTGAACATATTCTTCTAATGCGTCCTCTATCTCGAATACCTGACCTATTACACCGAAGTAGACCCCGAAAATCCGACCGTGCCCATGGGGTATCCTTGCATAGATCGCGGTTTGCCTTGTCTCAAATCATGCCCAAAGACTCCTTTAGATCTCGGTCCCTTCCCAAGGCATCCGAACGCTGCCCATATCTCTCAATACAGACTCTTGCCCCAACGCCATTCAGTGTCTATGAAGCCGTATGAAGAATCATGCATTCAGATCAGTGAAGGAGATTCTAACAGAAGAGTTTGTAGGCTTTCTTCCACTTCGGCCACTGCGCCTTCTCCACCTCGTCTTCAGCCTGTAGCTCCCTCAGATCAAGCTGCCTGATTCCCGTGTTCAGATCCATGTCCTTGCTTCTCATGAAAGGAGTCTTATAGAGGACCTTGTAAACGATGTAGAATAGCAGCACGATAGGCACAGCCAGATACGCTGCGAAGAAATTCTCGGTCAAGGCCGCGGCACCAGTCACGCGAGTGCCATCCTGGTTAGGCACTGGAGCAATGCCAGTCCAAAATTGTGCAATAAGCACCAGGACGTTGAAAAGGAAACCAACCCAAGAGCCTAGGACACCGGCTTGGGAACGGAAAGCTAGCTGATCAATGGTACGACCTTGCTTCTTCCAAGCTCTGCGGAATCGGATGTGGCAGAGGCAGATGGAGCCCCAAGTGAAGATCGAGCTGAGACCGCTGAGGGCTTGCATCCACAAAAATGCTTGTTCTTCTTTACTTGATGCCGCAAGGAACGCGAGGAAACCTAAGGCAGAAGCAAATACAATGGCAACAAGCGGACGACCTTTTCGGTCGATGTAAGCGAACATCTTGGGCGCTTGGCCTTGTTCTGCCAGGGCTGCCAGGGTACGCGAGGAGCCGTAGATCGAGGAATTACCCACGGAGAGGACTGCAATCATGATCACAACGTTCATGACAGAGTCCAGGCCAGTGATGCCGGCATTTTCGATGGCGATAACAAACGGAGAGGCTTTGGCGTCCGAATTTGAAGAGCCTATAAGACGGGGGTCGCTGTAGGGAACCAGCAGGCCGACGAGAGTTAGAGAAACGATGTAGAATAGAGCAATGCGCCAGAAGACCTGCTTTACTGCCGTCGGAAGGGATTTACGAGGGTTAGCAGTCTCAGCAGCTGCAAGACCGACAAGTTCCGTTCCGGCAAAAGCAAAGGCGGCAGTGACGAAAACAGAGCAGAGACCCTTGAAGCCGTTGTGAAAGGCTCCAGGGTTGTGCCAGTATTTTCCACCTATGTACCCTCCATTGGGACCCCCACCAATGTCGAGGATGATGCCGAGTACTATAAAGCCGACAACTGCTACGACCTTGATAATGGAGAAGACAAATTCCGCTTCACCGTAGCCTCTGACGCCGAACAAATTGATGCTTATGATAATAGTGAGGAAGATGGCAACCCAAGCGGCAGGAGAGATCTTGGAGTTCCAGTACTTGACTGTAATTGCTGCGGCGACAACTTCGAGCGGCAGTACCACTAGCCATTGCATTGCGTAATTCCAGCCCATTGCGAAACCCCAGGCCGGGTCAAGGAACCGAGTAGAGTAGGCGGAGAAGGAACCAGCGACCGGGAACAGGACAGCCATTTCGCCGAGAGCTTGAACTGTACAGAAGAGCATGATCCCAATGAGACTGTATGCAATCAATACCGATGCTGGACCGCCGTTCGAGAGGGATTTTCCAGAGGCGACGAAAAGACCAGTACCTGTGAGAGGATTAGCACTAAGCTAAGCAGCTGCAGGATGAATGCCATACCGATCGACCCTCCGATAGCTATCATCTGCAAATGTCGTCCCTTCAACTTCCTGGCCAACGGCGAATCTGCAGTGGCTTGTGCAGCCGCTTCGGCATCGAAGACGGCGCCATTGGCACCAACGACACCACTGGGAGTGACCCTAGAATGGGGGTCCCGCCTGAAGCTGTCGACAATACGACGAGGGACACTTGCTCGGGGTTCTACCTTGTCATCGTAGATTGGCTGTGTGTGACCAACGCCGTTGGAATCGAGGGAACTGGACTCGGGCGAGGACATGGCCGGGTCTACTTTGGTCATTTGAAACGCTTCTTTCGCCATATGGCAAACTTCACCGCTGCCGGCAGATGGCTTCCCGAGGTATCCAAGATAGGCAATGGGTGATGTATGATGGTGAGCGTGGCTGGTCTGGAGGTCAGGCAGTCGCTTTATGTTAGGTAGAGTGCCACAGGTGTGGGTAGGGGAGATGCCCTGGAATCGCGGAGAAGGCAAAGACGATGGTATTTCAGGATGCGACAAGAGGATCAGATTATGTCAGGGTCTGCGAGAAGGGTCACGATGGGCGTAAGAGTGGAACATTTTCGGCGTCCTCGTCCCACAGATGTAGAGTATAGATAGAGGCTGCGGAGAGCTTGGGAGCTTGTTGGGCGAGGGTGATGATAGTTGATTTGCGTTGATTATGAGAAAGTTTTGTGGTCCATTTGATTGAAAGTAGAAGAAGTAAGGTAAGGTAGGTAAGGGCGTTGCTGGAAGCAAAATGGATGGCTTGATGGTTACATGGGCTGACGCTAGCTTTTAATCCCCGAACTCCACTCCTGAAAAGAGGTGCAGTAAAGAAACAAATGGGGGATTCACCAGTTCGGTTCCGAGGCAGTCACAACATAATCCGTAAAGTATTTAAATAATAGAGGACTTGCTGATAACGAATTGATTGGGTGGTTGGCCAATCTTCTCTTCCACTCGGGACTATCCGAGCCTAACAATATTAATAATATGCATTCAACCCTCGAACATTATCATTGTACTAAGATACTCGCATGAACTCTGCAATCAGCAGTTTGAAATCATGCTGCAAGAGTCTCACACTAATACTTCATCTAATTCATACTCATAGTTTGCTCTGCCACAATGCGAAGAACCAGGAGCAGAAAGAAGGCGACCACCCAGCTCCAGAAGAGTTCTGACAGGGATCCCACGGGACTGTCTGCTTTTCCTGACTTGTGCTCAGTTTCATGGGCTCGCTGTCATCAGACCAAGCATTCAACACTCGTGCCCATGAATGGAACACGTCTGCCTGTGCACCTTATCTCTCCTTGTAGTGGAACGATTCGAAAGCATGATACTCATTTTTCTTTCAATAAGCCAAGAACGCCACTGTGGACAATAAGACCTTTTGAGTCCCATATTATCTCAGCGCAACCAAAATGTGGCAGACATTAACTCCATCTTGTGGCAGGCAACTTTTGACACTTGGAGTTTCTTACCCGTTTGAGCGTTTGAGCAGCACATTCCGCGGTGCGAGTAATAGGCTGAGGCACCTACTGATTTTATGTACCTGGTGGGCGGTCCGAGGAAAAGGAAGTACTAAGGAACGGAAGGGGACATGGAAAATGCTGGATGTGCAAAACAGAGAACAGCGCATTGTCAAGGCAGACCATTAACCAGTTAGCAAGAAAATGTGGCCAAAGCATAGAGGCAAATTCAAACCCTCGAAATGTTAAGAGCAGCTATTTGCCCACATTGTTGTGGCTATCGACCAAACCAAATCGGCTCTTTCTATCAAACGATATTGAGTAAAAAGGATCGAACGCATAAAAAGCAACACCCTTGCGCTTGTTTCTCTATTCCACTAGGGTCGACCTTGACACATCATTGGGAAATGGTGGAGCTTTCTCTGGACGTTGCAACATGAGGGGTCTCGAAAATGAGCTCTTCTAATCGGCGGTAGGTTCAACGAGGCTGAGAATTTAGCCGTCAAGAACATCATCTCCAATGGGTAAGAGATAACCCAACAGTACTTGGCCATAGCCGATTACGAGTCACAGTGTTTCCAACTGACTCCTCATTACAACTGCTGCAGTCCCTAGACTGCAAGGCGAAGTCACAGCTGTTGGGCGGACATCTGGGCAGGAAAGCTTGAAAGTTATTGCTGAGTTGAATAGGCTTGGAAGCAAGACTGGACTCATATCTTCTACGGCAATGCCATAGATTACGCCGTACGGGATCTTCATTAGAGCTCGATACAGGGAGGAAGCTGGAAACCAAGTATTAAGGGAGGGACCTTCGTCCGCTCAAGCCCCTGAGGCATGAAAGAAAGGCAAATATCTAAGGGTGAAAGGCATGAGTGTGATGATTTTTTGAGGAGGAGCTCTATATTCGTGGTCGATACTATGGGAAATATGGTCACGAAGCAAAAAAATGCGACTATCTTGCTGTGGTAATACATCAGATACACATAGGATGTGTGAAAGCGGAGTGTTGAGTGAGAGAAATCCGGTATGCCTGTTACATGTACATAACCCTGAAGACCTTATTGAGGCATCCATGGACATCCACACGCGTCCGAGGCATGTTGCTCAGAGGTTCAAATCACATATTTTCTGGGGAGCGCAGGCTTTGCAAGGAAACGCGCGAGTTTGCTCTATCTGATGCAAGGTATCGAAAACCATAAAACGTGTTCTAAAACTTGAAAGCATAAATCGAACCGCCATGAATAAACATGACAAGCTATGTTGAGATCGGTGTCATCACGGCGAGCCAGCTAAACCTCCCGAGTTCCAGTTTCCACTTAAGCTGACCAGTTGATATCCTTCGTCGCCTCCATATGGCTATCCCATGGAGATACTTCAGTCTCCGAGGCCACCTTCTTTTCTGCCTCCAATTTCAAACCACTACCAAGCCGACTTCCGTGCCAGGCTCTACTTGATCGATTGCCTTCTTCTCTTTTGCTTTTCTTGAGACGCTATCGAAGAGGCTCACCCAATGCCCAACCATGTACTCAGGCATCACCTCGCGGAGGCGTGTCATTGTGTTGTTGATGGCCGAGTCAAAGTGCTCTTGTTGATCCTCGATCCACTCTAATTCTGCCTCGACCTTCGGATCCTGCAAAGACTTTGCCTTGAGGTCCTCTAGTAGCGGGTTGTACACCCCAGCAACATAGAGATCATATTGTGCAAAGCCCAAAGTCACGGCTTCATAGGCATCCTTGTACATCCTGCAGTCTTCACATCCTTTGACTATATCCAAGACATTAGTCCCGAGCTGTACACCGAAAATAAAATTTCTTAGCTCACCAGAGAGCGCTTCATCATTGATCACCATTTCGGTAAGCTGCTCAATATCTTGGTCTCGATCGGAGGCGTTGCTACCGGACTCAGGTTCGGAGAGCGCTTCCTCACTGTTCACCGTTTCGGTAAGTTTCTGAATATCTTGGTCTTGGTTAGAGGCATTGCTATCGTCATCGGGGTCGGAGGTTTGCATGTCGAAGTCATTCAAGGGTTCAGTATCATCCGTCGGCGGCGCGAAATTTGGAGGATGAACGGGATGGATCAAGGTGCTGTCGTTGATTCGATGATAGAGCAACGTGAAGGCATGGCTATCCTATTTACTAGTAAGTAGAGTCTACTGCAGCAAAGAGTGTCGACTTACCCAGACGACTCTCTCAAAGCATACGGACTTGACGTGGTCGTCATCATATTCAAGCCATTCAAACTCGCGGGATATGAGAGCCTTGTAGTGTCCAGTGTAGATGCTGCTGCCGTAATGAGAGATGACGGCCTTGAGCTCGTAGCTGGCAGGGACATAGGGTGGTGAGAGAGTGGATAGAAAAGAGATAAATTTCGAGCTCTTTTGCATACCTCCCGAACGAGGTAGTTGGATAAGCAAGACCTGCGGAGGCGCCAAGATGCTATACTCCGTGGACGATAGCTTGCACCTTGTGTAGTCTATGTGATCATACCCGTACGAGATGAGCAAATTTTTCAGAGTGTCAAAGAAGTCAAATCTGAAACGGTTAAAGGAAGAAGAATAATCTTGACTTTTTCGGTAGCAATAAGATGCTGCCCTTTGCCAGATGACTCTGTATGACTGAAGCGCTCCTCGAGCGTGAAGAGGGGTTTGAGATCCGGGACTTGTCCAATCAGCCATTCCAGGAACTCACTGGCATCTTCTTATCTAGATGCAGTCCACTGTGGATCGAGATCATGACAGATGCTCAGGAACCATTGCAGATTACTCGCGCTAGCAAGGTGATTGTGAGGGTATACTTGGATATATATTTTTATATTTAGAAAGACGATCCTAGACTGGATAACAAGTGACAGATACTGCTCGTGCGTAGCATAGTCCAGCGTTCAGTCAATACGTGCTGCAATGAGGTTGATGACTGCAACAGAGTGAGAGTAGACTGTGAAAAAGGAGTTTGATCAAAAACCACTGATGCAGTCATTACTAAGAATTTATAGTGATATAATGCGTATGTGTTTGCTGCTGATGTTGTTGAAGATGTATGTAGAAAAGAAGAAGTTCTTTTGAGAGACACCGATTTATATAGGCTAAGAAGCCCTTGGTGAGAAGGGTATATGTAGTCAAGAAGAAGACCTTGGGAGAAAACTCGGTTTATATAGACTGAGAAGCTCTTTGTGAATGCTGTGGAGAGATAATGCTATGAAGAGATGAATGTTATGAGGGGATGAATATAATGGAGGGATGAATGTGATGGAGGAATGAATGTAATGAAGGGATGAATGCTATGGAGAATATGAAGAGCTGAATGTTATGGAGATACGATATAACTAATGAAGGGATTAATTCTTCAGTGCGAGGAATGCTGTGAAACCTAATTCATCCGGCATCTGAATAATCGTAGCATAATACTTCTAGCTTGTTTCTACCCTAGCAATCAAGTTAGAGATATAGAATAGATATATATACATAATATGCCAGGTTAAATTAGTTTACAAAATGATGTGGTGAAGTAGTCTCAAATTATTCGACTTCAGAATCGCTCGTTTTTTGGCCCGGTGAGGAAAAATGTTTGAGGTGGCTAATTGTTTGAGGTGGCTACGAGTACTACTAATTAAGGAGCGCGCGACGAAAGCATTAATATTATGTTAACGTCGATGTGATACAATCTTCAGAGCATGGGAAGAAACCTCGTGACAGCCCAAGCGACGTTCCTCGAGCTCGGTGCTTTCGGAGCGTGAATTTTATTACTAGGTACTCGGTCCGTGGTAATTAAGGTACATACTTACGAGTAGGTACTTGTGGTGAAAGCGTGGGGGCCGTACTTTACCTTATAATCTAAAGTACTTTGGGGTAGGGGTCTTCAGTTTTCACTGCTCATTGCTCAATAATAATACTTTGATATTAGCGCACTAGCAGATTGTGGAGGCGCACTTTCAGATGTGGATCTCCAATCAAATCAAACCCATGCAATCTTAACCCCCTCCGGCTCGGTCGATCAAGCAGCTGCACATCATGCCGAATTGCGAATTTGCGAACAATCTGCTGACCCCTCAATTTTCGAACTCACCGCTTCTCCAGTCGTGCTACTACTAGACTATCTCTTACTACCTTACCTCACTACTAGGTAGGTACTTAGGTACTGAGAGAGTACTAATATTCGGAGCTTTTTGTTAACGTCTTTTTTGAGCCTCGTCGAGTGGTGGAGGTTGAAACTTGAAAGAGCAACCGACTGGTCCTGCTCTTCTCTCCTCTCCTCTCCTTCGTCCGAGATGTAAAGCTTTACTCTGTGTAAGTGTGTGTATATATATATATATATATTTAGTATTCCATGAAAGCCAAGCCGGAATGCACGACCTTTTTCCCTTCTTCCCGCTACACCCACCCAAAGCAAGTCGAGCAAGTCATGTGAAGACTGAAGAGAAGCGTAGCTTTGGACTCGGGCAGTGGGGGATTATTTTGTATTGTGCACTAAGCTGTTGGTGTCAGGCAACCCGAAACGTTTTGAATGCTGCTTTCGGCGGCTATGAGACTATACGAACCATTGTTGGACTGCCAGACTGCGTGCCATGATTGTTCGGAGGAGTTGATTTAGATCAGCATATAACATCAGTGAAAGAAAGGAGAAAACGCTGGACTTTGCCCAAAGATGTATTATTCGTGGACTCTCGGAGTAGCACTTTGTGCCGTCATCTTGGCGCTACTCTATACCTACTACATACACTACTATACACTTTATTATCCATTTTAGCCCCCCATCCCTATACATATCCTTACATACCTACCACCCGACTCGTAAACATCACTCCACTATCCATGTGCCTGCTCACCTTGCTCTCCGTCCATGTAGCCATCCTTCCACCTGCTCTCTAAAAGCCTGCCATCAACACCGCAGCGCCAACTTTGGGAAGCAGCCATGACACCCGATTAATCTCTAATCCTACATCGCCACCACTACTACCTATGAGGCCTTGCCGCCCACCTTCTTCCACGCCAGTCATTACGCAATCTCACCTCAATCTAACCAGCCGCTGATCCTGCGACAGGTCTCGAACGAATGTTCGGATTTGTAGTATTTGGGCGCAACTCCATCGCCTTTGGACGTGCCCTTGGAGCTGATGGATTCATGGAAAGGGACTGCAGAGCAGGCCAACTTTGAGTCCCGCAGGGTTGCTTCCGGCATTAGCCAAAATTTGCTTGGGTATCGACAGAGTGCGCAAGTGCCACGCTCCGCTGATGGACGCAGTACGCCGCGGAAGCCTACGCCATCCCCGTTGCAGGTCAGCGAGGCTGCCACTGCGGCGACTGTTGGCGAAACGCACAGCAACATCAGGAGTCCCAAATCGCCTACTGCATTCCAAAGTAATAGCCTTTCAGAATCTTCTCCACGTTCGCCGCGACCCGATCTAGCCGCGAACCTGGAACAGCCCAAGTCCCCCCCGGAGCGGCTGAACGAGCTTCTTGCTTCAGAAAATGTCACTACAAATGGGGATACGAGTGGAATCGAGAATAGAGCTTCTAGAGCTACTATAGCAGCACCTTCGAAGGCCCAATCCTACAGCCAGCTGCGGAACGTCTCGTCCCCTTTCCCTCAACTAAGACCCTTGGGCAACTCCTCCCCGCCTTCCCCTCGATCCACGGCATCTCCGCCGCTAGGCGAAGCACTTGCTCCGCTAGAGGTTCGGCCAATGCCACGCACATCGTCCATAGACTCCGCTATCTCAAAGCACTCGCACAAAACCTCGTTGGATACCTCTAGTGCATCAGACATCTCGGACCTCATAGAAACGGCAGGCTCCCCAGAGGCAGTCATTCAACATCTGTTGAAGGAAAAACAGTCTTCCGCTGTACAAAACGCTCAATTATGGAAAATCGTGGATAAGCAGCGTTCATTGGTGCTTGGGTTAAACCAAGATCTCGAGAAAGCTCTCAGAGACAAGGAAAAATATCGAAAGGAGTTGAAAGGACATTTGGATAAGGTTCCGCCGATCCCAAGCATGACGCATAAAGCGCCAATGCCACGGCCAAGAGATGCCAGTCATTCTCCAGCACCTAGCGAAGCCTCTGCTGATCTACCAATTCAGAGACAGAGCCTGGTGTATGCTATTCCCCGTGATTCTGAAGGCGGCGAGTCGCCCACTGGCACATTGATAGATGGCAAGGATCAGAATCAGGATCGGGATCAAAATCAGAAACAATCCTTGAGCTCTACGCCAGCAGTGTCGGAAGAAGCGGACGACTGGGTGAGGAGCAAACCGCGAGCAGGAGGCTCCAACCATTCACACAAGGCCACATCGAGCTCTGATCTTGGCGTTCTCGGACCCGTCAAGGCTGCGCATGTCGTGACTCCCGTACAGACAAACGATCTGGAGCCATCAGCTCAGAAGGATACACCTAACAGTCCTACACCAATCTCGCAAGCTGTAAGACCCGTTGTGTCACCAACAAATAGCTTCACCGCGAAACGTTCCCAGCCTTTCTTTGCCAAAGCTTTCAATGGTCCAACATTAGCGTTAATCGAATCAACACCTCCGGGAAATGACATTGAAAGGACGACACCGCCTCGCAAACCTCCTCCTGCGCCTCTACATCTGGGCCAGCCGAAGCCTGATGAGCCAGCCCAGCACCATTTTCGATCCGACGATCATTCTGGCTCTGACTACGATGAAAATATGGAAGTGGACGAATTGCCTGCTTTAGATAGGGGCAGGAAGAAAACACGAGAGGCCGATGACAAGGAACGAGAGGCTGCTATGCTTAAGGAAAAGCAAGATCGAAGTCGTTCGAAGAAGGAGAAAGGGTCGAAGCCCCCAGCGGATGTGGCTAAGCCAGTGGCCAGGGAAAACGTGAATACTGCGCAGCGTCATGGGACTCCCATTCCCGCGTCCATCAAAACCATTTCACGAGAGCCTACCGCAACTGGTACAACTGAGTATTTGTCGCCGCCAGCCTCGCTAGCGGGTGTACTCAGTCCCTCTGGTGGCCTGAAAGGGACGATCACCACGGAGAGGCTTATGACCTTGAAGCCTATGAGCCCCGGCCTTCCCTTAAGCCCACGCCCAAACCATCGCCCAATGAATCCTCCAACCCCAAGAATGCCCCGTGATGTTGTAGGGACATCCTTGGGGTCTCCTCCAATGTCTCCTAGAAACGCTTTCTCCGGCCTCCCTCTTTCGCCGAGGGTCTCAAGGCAGCCTATTCCTCTTCCTCCCAATACGTCGATGTCCCTAGCTTCGCCAAAGCCGGCAAACTTCGAGTCTCGCAATGATTCCAACGGACCGACCCGGGTACCCTCTAGTCCTGTGAAGAACTCTTTGAGTTGTCTGCAAACCCACGTAGCGCCGGAGGCTGAAGAGGCCTCAAAGCACAGGGGTATCTTTAAAGGCTTCATGTCTGATGCATACCCCGAGCTTTTGATCCCACCTAATGCTCTCCCTTCTATTATCGTGAAGGTGGTCTCTTCGCGCCTGAAGCCTTCACGCCACAGCCTAGTGCTGAAGGGAACTGACGAGGAACCAGTGTTCACGCTAGGAATATCGGCTCGGTCTGATTGCCAGGAATTATGGCAGGTCGAGAGACCCATACAGTCGCTTCTACAGCTAGACCAACAGCTCCGCCAATCTACGACCTTCAATGCCAAGCTCCCAGACCGGTCGTTGTTCACTGGTCATGCTCCCGCAAAGATTGATGGACGAAGAGTGGCCTTAGAACAGTACTTCGAGAACATTTTAGATACGCAAATGGACGAGAAAGCAGCGCTCGCTTTGTGCTATTACTTATCCACCCAGGCCGCGGAGCCAACCTTCGGGGAAGCTAACAGTTTCGCCTCCGCCCCCCACCCTGGATCACCTGTTACGCAAGGTATTGAGGGAAGACTTCTCAAAGAGGGCTATTTGACTAAGAAAGGTAAAAATTTTGGCGGCTGGAAGGCGAGATTCTTCGTTCTCGAAGAGCCCGTCTTGCGTTACTACGAAACTCCTGGTGGATCTGTATTGGGAACAATCAAGCTTCAAAGTGCTCATATCGGCAAACAATCTCCTAGTAAACCGTCTTACTCACCTTCGCGAGGGCCCGATGACAACGATGGTCACTACAGACACGCTTTTCTCATCCGTGAACCGAAACGCAAGGATAAAGATAGTTTTATGGACCATGTCCTCTGCGCCGAGAGCGATGCTGAGCGAGACTCTTGGGTGGCAGCCCTGTTGCACTATGTGGATGGTCCGGAAATGGATGGGAAATCGAGGCCTCCACTATTCAACAGCGACTCGGGATCCAGCAGGGTCGTGGTTCCTTCGAAAAAGAGCTCGCTCAAGACCGATGTGATCAGTTCAGACAGCCCAAACTCCGAAAAGTTCGACAGTCTCCAGGCTGTCCCTTACGAGGACACTAAGCCAGCTCAAGCCCCTCATGTGCTGATCACCCCTGATCCTCTGGCAACAGAGTCACCCTCACCGACAACATCTAGTTCACAGCCTTCTGTCAAAACACACACATCGCAGTCCAAAGCTATTTCGGCGCCTTCGAATGGTGCCAAGATCAACGATGTGGGAGCTTGGGGTAACAAGCCGATGGCAGTCCCTGTGGGAACTCAAAGGGAACACAAGAAACGAAGCATTTGGGGTTTCCGCGACAAGAATGGCCCAGATCTTGGGCTCAACCACCCAAACGACTCGAACCTCAGCTTAACACAACAGCAGTACCAGGAGCAAATCACTAACGTGAAGGCAGCCTTTGGCGCACCTCTTGCTGACGCTGTCGAGTACTGTGGCCCGCGTGGTATTGATGTCTGCTTACCAGCTGTCGTCTATCGTTGCCTCGAATACTTAGAGAGTAAAGATGCTCCGAGTGAAGAAGGCATTTTCCGTATGAGCGGGTCAAACGTTGTAATCAAAGGTCTCAAAAAGCGTTTTAATGCCGAAGGCGACTTTGATTTCCTCGGTCCTGACGAGCCGTACTTTGACGTGCACGCCGTTGCTTCATTGCTGAAGCTATATCTACGCGAGCTGCCGCAACCGGTCCTGACGCGCGATTTGCATCTCGAGTTTATTGCTGTTCTGGGTAAGAAACATTGTTTCTAAAAACACCTTCTCTAAATTGCAAAAAGTGAGCTTCGAAGTGCTGACCTTCTTGTACAGACCTTACCGAGAAGCCAAAAAAGATAGCTGCCTATAATGTCCTCGTCCACAGGCTTCCCAAACCTAATTTTACGCTCCTCCGAGCTCTCTCGGCCTTCCTCATCAACATCATCAACAATTCGGAAATCAATAAGATGACTATGCGTAACGTCGGAATCGTCTTCTCCCCCACTCTCAACATACCAACTCCTGTGCTCTCCATGTTCCTTACCGAATTTGATACTGTCTTTCGCGAGAAGATCGAAGCTGCGAATGTTCCGTCACTAGAGGTTACGACGAGTGAGCCTCTGACCCCAGAGGATATCCGATCACCGAGGCGGCAGATGTTTTCAGACATACCTACTCCCTCTTATACTCAAGATACTTTCTCCGCATCCAATTCGCAGCTGTCACATCCATATGAGCAAGCGCCCAACAGTCACACCATGGACCCGGGTGACACAGGTTTCATCCCTTTGCAGCCAGCTTACGAAATATCGACGTCTCATGTCCAGCAGGGCTCGGTCACCGTACCGGGGCCCGAGTATGCTGTGGCTCGGCCTCGAAATCTGCCTGCAGGCGGTGCTGCGAAGGCGAGGAGAAGAGAGAGCTCGATGCTGTTAATGAGCCCAGGCCAGAGAAAGAGCTCCTTGCCCGTGATGAGCGGTGATAACGGTAGGTCATTCCCAGTTCAGGACTGACAGGACTGACGTTATGGCAGAGATGCTACATGAAGAAAACGCGTTTGACTGATCGATCTATCATATACTCCCAGACTAATATGTAAAAGTAATGTGTGGTCAGTGGCTATTCTTCTCTTCAGAGCGTACTTTGAGCCTGGCGTTTGGGCTTGGCATCTAGCGACTACCCTGCTTTATACCCATGAAATCTCTGGATCAGGCCGGTTCCTACGACGACGTATAATTCTTTATTTCCTGCCATTTTGCTAGCTGGGTTTTGGGGTTCGGTAACGACGAGTGGCTCGACCACATAGCATTTTCTCAGTGACCAAAAGAAGCGACATCCCAAAACGTGAGGTTTACTGATAGATCTAGCGTGCCTTTCCCAAGGTAGAGGATTATGTACAAGACGTGCACGGCATTGCATATATAACCTCAATCGTTAGAATAACAAATTCATATCTAAAATATGTGAACTCGATTTTGCCCCTGTATCCCTACTGTTGATACATTTGACCACTAATCGCCTTGAAAGCGACGGTTCCCTCGCGAAGAGGGCACATGACGGAAGCGAGCCGTATATCCTTCCAAAAACATGGTCAGGGCACGTAGATAATGCCATAAGTGATCGGTCGCGCCTCTTTGTGGGTCTGGGAAGAAAGGTCAAGATTCCCGATCTGCCCAATGTTTTACACATTGAACACAGCGTAGTCATGCAGGCTCGAAGCATTGTACCCGTAGATTTCTTTTCGGACTCCACAGTGTTCATTCATCATCCTCATCAGAAGCCTCCATAGGGGCATCACTGTCTTCTTCCATAGGCGCCCCCTCGTCATCACTTTCATCCTCCCTTCCTCTCTTCACTCCCTTCCGTCCGTCCTCTTCTCCATCAACGTCCACCTTCCCCTTGTCAATCGACGCTTCGGTAACGTTGGCACTAGATGCAGAAGGCACAGGTGCTGGGAGTGACGAGGGTGGAGCACCGAATATGGACTGCTGCAGCTCCGTCGTCGTAATGTCGATCCCCACCGCAACGGGCATACGATATGTGCCATCCAGCTTCGCTATCGTGTCTGATTTCCCCTTCGCATACTGTATCTTCTATCCTCACTTCTCAGCATCTGTTTCTATGACTAGCCGGTAAAGGAAGGCAGGACTGACGATCTCCTTCCCAAAGAAATCAAACCCCTGTAGCGCTCTCATCGCTTGCGTACTCGCCTGCACATCTCGAAAAGCAACATGCGCCTGGCCTCGCATCTTGTTATTCCGAAGAGCGACGACATCAAGGACCGGACCATAGGTTGCGAAGAGAGTATAGAGGCAGAGGCGGAGGTCACGTTTCTGGATCTTTTCGGGGAGGTTGGTCAGGTAGAGTCTGTGAGTGTTTAGCTAGAGATCCATATTAGAGCTAGGCTTGCCTATTGATCATGAAAGAGACTCACGTTTGATTTGGAGGAAATGTGGACTTTTGGGGTGGGCCATTGTGGGATGGCACAGCTTTGGTAGACATTCTACCATTCGAAAATGGATCAGGAAAGCGAAGAGAGAATGTCAAAAGTCATTTCCCAGTGCCGCGAAATAATCCTGTCGTGGTTTTGCTCGAGAATTTGCGAGGCTAGAAACTAAATTAGCCTGATTGCATTTTATGCACCTGAGCTCCAAGACTTCACCGCGTAGACCTCCACAGCTAAGCTCCAAACGTCCCCATTCGCACCACCAGCCACAGCTTTAAGATTACTGTCCTTGGGCATCCATTGAGAGGAGAACAACTTTATAGTGCTTTGTTGAAGATGGTAAGTCTCAATAGCTCGGTTGAGTCAATTTGGCTAACCATTTCACCAGAGCTCGCCCTTCGCCATCAGTAAGCTGCTATAGCCCCCAATGGACGAGGCGTCGTCTTTGTATCATCTTGCTGAAACTGCCATCTAGATGGCGGTGCTTGTGTGGCCATGGTCGGCAAAGACTGCGTTGCGATAGCTTGTGACCTCCGCCTCGGTCTTCAGTCACTCACAGTCTCCAACAACTTCCCAAAGATCTTCTCATACGGCGACGTCTATCTCGGTCTCACGGGTCTAGCCACCGATGTATCTACCGTCTCCGATCTTTTCCGCTACAAAGTCAACATGTACAGACTACGTGAAGAGCGTCAGATATCTCCGCAGACTATGGCGAATCTGGTTTCAACGAGTCTGTACGAGAAAAGATTTGGACCTTACTTTGTCAGCCCGGTGATCGCTGGCATAAACCACAAGACTGGAAAGCCTTTCATCTGCGGCTTTGATAGCATTGGGTGTATAGATTTCGCGAAGGACTTTATTGTTTCGGGGACGGCTAGTGATCAGCTCTTTGGAACGTGTGAGGGATTGTGGGAGCCAGATCTGGTATGGGGGAGCTTAAATTCTGCCGCATGGAGAGCATTGCTGACAGCACTTGAACTTGTTAGGAGCCGGAAGATCTGTTCGAAACCATATCCCAGGCTTTACTTAACGCGGTGGACCGAGACGCGTTGTCGGGATGGGGTGCACATGTCTACATCATTGAGAAGGACAAAGTTACGAAGAGGCTGTTGAAAGGCAGACAAGATTAGGGGGAAATTAAGTCTCAGGCGCATGGCGATGGAGGGCGGCATAGAGACCTTTGAGCATGCATAGCGATGATTGACAACCAAAGTCCTGCACTTATTATGCGAGAGTTGTGTACAATGTGATATGTCTCGAATTTTTACAAGAATCAGCAGACCTTTATTCTATCATTTCTCCATATTGCTAGGAGCGTTATTGGACCAGATGGTTGGAGAATACCGTTTAAGGTGATAAGGCTCGGCGCTAGGATATTCCCCACGTTTCGAGAGTTCCCTGACATCTATCTTAAGTCTTGGCGCTCGCGAATGCTGGTGTCTCAAACTGATGCATCAGAACGACACCCGTACTTGTTGGCTTGTAGTCCTGTATACTGTATCACCTAACGAATGGGGGACTGCTCATGCATCGCCATTACCACGGGATTTATCCAGCGAACCCGATAACGCCGCCGTCGTCTCCGCTGCACGAACATCAATCAACATCCAAATATGCTAAAGGATGATACCTTACAAATAATCGCATAAGTCGCTCGAGGTCTCGAACGGGAGTAAAAGCGCCAGGTCTCGGCTAACCGCAGTCTTGACTCTATTCCTTGGCTTGGAGTATGGGGAATGTCAGTAGTCGAACCGAAGACGGTGGGGCATTTGTCCTTCGAGACCAAAGTCGCCGTAAGTGCCCAAACTCACGACGCCCTTCTCCTGTCTTGACTAAAGTCTGAATAACAGTATCTATCGCATCCCTCACGGTCACAAATTCTAAGGGAAAGATCCTGCTCAATGTTGTTCCCAATGTATACCCGGCAACTAGGATCATTGCCAGGAAGGACTATGGCGACGAAAGCCTTGTGGAGTACATACAGGTAATAGGAATACCTACTGCAAGGGAAACAGCGGGGTTGACCAGGTCTTTCTTTTAGGACCCTGAATCGTCTCCTACATTGCCTGTACCGTCATTCTTGTTCCGCCTAAACAACGACGACGAGCTCATATTCAACTTCACCTTCGTGATCCGTCAAAGTCAAAGCAGCCTGCCGGGGGTTTCAGGAGGGATTGATACATTTATTAATGGCCTCACCTTCGCCTTCGCATCAAACAACAAGGATCTTGACAATCTAGTCATTAGAGAATTTCATGCAGACCCAAACCTTCACAAAAATGCCAACGTGGAGCTGGTCGGCGACTATTCAACGGGTGGTAGCCCGTCTGCAAAGTTTGAGTGGTCATGGAAATGGCGCCCCCCTAAAACGACCGAAGATCGAGGAGGAGGTTGGCGTAATGCTTGCAGCTTCTCTGAATACGATCAGAGGGCCCACAAGCTTCAAGCCCTTGCATTGTTCAGCTTCTGGGTACAGAACACACCAAAAACGTTCACTGGTCCCCAAACACCCTCGCCATACTTTGAACTAAATGTACCTCCTCGACTCCGACTCCCATCGTCACAATCTATGATATCTGCGCCAAGTGAGTCAGATCATACGGACATAGGGCCACCATCACCCATTATCGAACCTGGAGAGATCAGTTTAGGCGTTCCACAGGTTTCGACCAAAGATCCAGTGGTAGTCGGAGTTTCATGTCCGCGGCCCAGTGAAGACATGAGCGCCGTTGAAGACGGACCCTTATTTCGAGCCACGATGAAAGCCCTGGAACAAAAGACTGGGAACATGCGAACAAGGATGAAGAAGGTTTTGCGTAAAGCCGAAGCAGCTCAGGCAGCTCAGGTCGAATGCAATGCTGCGGTATCTGCGTTCATGGAAGCACTTCGAGAAGCATCGGCGTCAAATGCAAATGCCATCCAGCCAGCACTCGAGCACTACTTCGAGAAGATTGCCAGCCAAATCCTTCAGTATGAAAAGCAGAACACAGTGCATTTGCAGAAACTCATCATCGACCCTCTCTCGAAGATATATAACATTGATATCAAGCAGGCAGAAGCCAAGAAGAAGGATTTTGAAGATGAGAGCAAGGACTATTATGCGTATGTCAGTCGCTACCTTGGCCAACGTCAAGACTCGTTAAAGGAGAAGAAGCGAAACGAAAGTGACTCCAAGTATCAAACTAAGAGAAGAAATTTTGAGCTCAAACGATTTGACTATTCGTCTTTCATGCAAGATTTGCATGGTGGCAGGAAAGAACAAGAAGTCCTCTCTCAATTAACGAAATATGCAGAGACACAATCGAAGAGTTTTCTGTCGACTGCAAAGAAAATTGGAGAGATGACTCCTCAATTAGAGGTGTTGATCCATGAGGTAAAGGAAGCCGACAAAGAGTATAAGATTCAGCGCACTGAAAGGGAAGAAAAGCGAAGAATTCTGGAGATGAACACTAAGACATACGTCGAGCCTGAGGCCGATGCATCTAACATCTTACCCATTCAGTCCATTGCCAACGGGACCTCCGCCCAGGAATCTGAGCTCTCGCGAGCTGATAGTAATGGTCGGAATGGTCTTCACTATTCTTCTTCGACCGCGTCACAACATGGTTCAACTTTGTCTGCACGAAACTCCACTCACGGTGTTCCTTCCACGCCCAGCAGTCGACCTAGCAGCGGTGTTCCCGTAGTGAGTCCCGACAAGTTCAAAGGTTTCCGTGACCTTGAAGAAAGGGATCATAATGGTGCTGTCGGACCAGACAGGGTTCAGCACAAGAAAGAAGGGTTACTTTGGGCTCTAAGCAGACCGGGTTCCCACGTCGATCCCAAAGGCCTTAATAAACAAGCATGGCACAAGTATGTAAACTCTCAAGCGTACCTTGGTCAGATACTAATGTATCAGGTTCTGGATCGTACTCGATCAGGGCAAATTGTCCGAGTACAGCAATTGGAAACAAAGGCTCGATCTTCACATGGAGCCGATCGATTTGCGGATGGCGTCGGTTCGAGAATCCCGCAGCGCAGAACGGAGGTTTTGCTTCGAAGTCATAACGCCACAATTCAAGCGTGTTTATCAAGCAACGTCAGAAGAAGACATGAATAATTGGATAAATGCCTTGAACAACGCCCTACAGAATGCCGTCGAGGGCAGAAATCAACCTCAACCTTTTACTCCTTCAACAATAGAGGAGAGGACCGCTCATCGAAACATTGGTTCTATACTTACGGGGGAAAAGCTCATCGTACTCTGGACATCATCACCATCAATCACCTTCCAACGCAAGTGCCGCCAATAGCGTGTATAGGCACCGCACCGTTGGCGCACGACCGACCTATGTCCGTACGGATAGCAACAGCTTTGAAGATGACCCCTCGAAACTCCTTCAGATAGTGCGAGGCAATGATCAAGGCAATCGCTGGTGCGCTGACTGCAACTCTGAATCCAAAACTGAGTGGGTCTCTATCAACCTAGGCATCGTGCTGTGCATTGAATGCAGCGGCATTCACCGCTCCCTCGGCACTCACATATCTAAAGTCCGCTCCCTAACTCTTGACACAACATCGTTCAGTACCGACATTGTCGAAGTCTTGCTCCAAATCGGCAATCGTATCTCTAATATGGTGTGGGAAGCTACTCTCGACCCCAACCAGAAACCCTCAGCACAAGCAACGCGTGAGCAGCGTCTCCGCTTTATCACTGCCAAATACGCTGATAGAGCATACATAAACCCCATAGGCTCAAATGCCCAGTCTCGTTATTCCACTTCAGACGAAACGCTTCTGGCTTCCGTCAAAAAGAACGACATTCAGGGTGTTCTCTACGCTCTAGCGCTGCGTGCAAACCCGAACGCCACCGACCGCTCCCGAAATACGCACTCCATCTTTCTCGCTCTCGCAGCCGCTGATCCAGCTGCTCCAGCGGGGTCCGCCCTCCCTACACCTGTTACCTCACCTAACGCCAAGACGCCATCTGGTAGTCAGAAAACAATCGTTGCTTTCCCTGTTGCCGAATTGCTGGTTCAGAACGGTGCCATCATCCCGTCTACCCTGCCCGCATTTCCACTTTCTCCGAACGCACAGCTGTACATTGACCAAAAGGCTGGCAAAGGCGTAGACACGCTCACTGCTCTGCCGAACATAAACAGAAACAGTGGCGTCGGCCCGACTGCCATAGAGGGTGGCAAGGATAGTCAAGCGAAGCTGCAGAAAAGAGGCAGCGTGGGAGGCCGTCTGGCGGTCAGACCTGGGCAATGAAAGGAGCAGAAGAACGCTAGTGGAGCTAGCTTTGTAGTCTAGCTTGGGCTTCTGTTTGATTATGAGTGGGAAGGATAATAACCGACGGTCTGGGTGGCGATTTCCTCGATACCGTTACTGTTACATAGCAGAGGTAGCTAGCTCTCCCTGGATAGTAAAGCTGCACTACAGTCGGGCTTTAATAATATCTAATGATTACAATAGAAATGAATATGTGCTTGAGGTTTGATACATGGGACATATGTTGAGATTCAGCTTGTCTTGCTACGAGATAGCACCATGGCAGGAGTTGTTGATCTGTCTCGTGTGTTTGCAGTCAATTTACGGTCTGGCGGAAAATATCTCCTTAGGCAAGCTCAGGCCGACAACACTACCCACTATCCCGATCCACAATATCATATACTTTACAGGACTGACTTCTCCCTTGATACCACCCAAGATATTTTGCATAGCTTCGGCCGAGTTGCAGGGGTGCACCCAAAAGCATGGAATGTCTGTTAATGGGTGATTCTGAAATTGTTCGACCGATTAGCCCCTTTTCAGACGCCCGGGGCAGGCCCCTTGAGGCTACTTACAGTCATACTAATACCCCCCATAACACCCGCATTTCTCACTCCGGATTGAAGGTGCTTTGGTACTAGCTTTTCGTAAACAAAATCTATACTCTGTAATATCGAAGGTGACAGATTGTGGAGAAAGAAGTAGAGGACGGGGACCCGGTAGCTTGTTGACGGTAGAATGTGATACTCTACTGATGAGACTGTGAGCGACGGGGGAGAATGGTAGATGGCGACCTTTATCTAAAGATCAGGATTTTTGAAACTTTGGATTGTAAGATTAAGAAAAGGAACGCTGAGCTCACGTCCTCGTCTTCTTCCTCGATATTGCTAGATTCATGAGAATCTTGCGCAGCGGAGAAGAGCTTGGCCGAATCTGATGGTGCTGGTGGGTTAACATTGGTGCTTAGAAGACGTATTATCTTGAGGTATTGGTGTTCTCCCTAGACGCATGTGAGCATAGGAGAAAAGACGCAGAACTTGCCTCTATGCTCAATTATCCGGCATAAGAAAGAAGAGAGTTTTGAACTGAAGGCTAATAGACAAGGGAATCTTACATGTCTACGAGTCTCCAAGCTCATATCGCTGGACGATAAACCTGAACAAAGCGCCAACGCCTGACAGGCTTCATCGAAGGCTTTTCTTGATATGAAGCCGGCCTCCTCTGGCCGATTGAGCGACATGTCAGCGTTACTATTTGATAGGCAAAATGGGGCCTTGTATGTGCACTGGAACCTGGTTTTCAATGTAGTCTTCTCTATGTCCTGAAATCAAGACAGCCTGCCATGCAGAAAAAACGCAAATACCGCATGCGAAATCTCACCACTGGTGCAAATGATGCTGGTTTGCGATTCGCCTTGGTCAGGTGAGACTTGTTTCGTGCGCTTGCTTGTATGATTGTATGGTTGTATGATTGCAATTGGTACCGTATCTAAGAAGCGAGGAGGAGAGATGTGGTAGTTTTCGCTCGCTTAGTTATAAACAGTACAGTAGCGTTAGCGGTGGCTGAGCA
Organism: Letharia columbiana; assembly: GCF_014066305.1. NCBI lineage: Eukaryota > Fungi > Ascomycota > Lecanoromycetes > Lecanorales > Parmeliaceae > Letharia > Letharia columbiana. The sequence continues at coordinate 751,762 of NW_023501057.1, forward strand.
GCTCGATGCACGACTGGTTTAGCCGTGGCTGAGTCGGCCGATCATGTCGATCATCTGCAGATGGCCGGGTAAAAATCGCATGGCTGAAAGTATGCTAAGAAAAAGCAGGGGATAGCTGCAGCCACTTGCCCATAGATGGTATGGTGAACTTTGGTAGTGTGAATTCATCCGTGGCTTGAAATCAATCCTGTTTACCTGCGTAATCAATCGCCCGTTGCTCTGCCATGGCTCTCATCGTCCATCCACTTTCCTCGTCTTCCCTCGTCTTCATTCATTATCTCATTCTCACCTTCTTCTAACTACTTCCTCACATATTCGTCGGTAAGGAGGTCCGCACCGTAGCCAGACTTTCGGCGCCAATGAGATAGTCGACGGGCCTGTCCCAGCCTTCTCATTTCTTACTGCCAACCCTTCTTTGCGTCCATGTTTTAGCGTGTCATGCAATTGTCGATTGGGCTCTTCTCGGTCCTTAATTGTACGTCCTTAATTGTACGTCCTTAATTTGAAAAACATATACCTTCCCAGCATCTAGTCTTTTTCGCATATTCGCCCGAGGAAATTTATCCACTTCCGAAGAAACGTTCCCCATGGAGGACTCATCAAACGTTCATGTCGGCCCCCGACGGCTGTCTAAGCCTCGGACGAATAAGTCTTCCTCCACTCTCCTTAGTGAACAACCTACTACGCCATCGTCACCTCACAACTCCTCTGATCAGGACTATTTCGGTAGAGATGCGGTCATCGTGAACTCGCACGGCGAACGTAGAAGCCGAAGCAAATCCCGGGGCAGAATTAGAGCTTACCTGTATGGCTCGAGTCATGATGCCGTACAGACTTCGTCAGATGATGAAGAGGCGCAGACTGGAATCGCAGTCGCAGCGCGCGACGTCAAAAATCGGTTATCACGCACAGGCTCATCGATCATGCCGCTCCAGAGTGCCAAAGCATCGGCAACACGCCTTTCAACCTCCTCAAGTTCACGGCTGCTTTCCACATGCTCGACAGAGTCACAAGGAATGGACCCCGAAGAGGCGGCCATGATCGCGGACCAGATCAAACAAAGAGCCTACCATGATAGCCTAGCGGCCCAGAACCACGTCTCTACGCCGGTCGACGAAGATAGGCACGTTGACTCAGTCATGGCTCCACTCCGTAGGAAATCACTTTATACACCAGGCATAGCCACTAGAAATGCCAGCGATATACTGCGGAAGCCTCCCAAGCCATCAACAGATCACGAGTACTATTACGACCCTTTGCGTCCCGAGTCTTCACCTCTCTCTCATCTTGCAACAGTGAACATGGGTGAAGATGGTAGACGTACCCCTTCCGATCTTCAATATTCTCAACTAGGAGGACTGCAATTGGGCACATTAAGGGTTACAAATGGAGCTAGTTCGCCGGTACCGGGGGATCATCCCCTAGACTTGGCATGTCGCTCAGCAACACCCGAGGCCAAAACGCACGACGAATACTACACAGCATCTGAAGGAAGTGTGACTGGGGACGGGGACCATGCCACACCTCTACCCTCTGGTGGTGGGAGTCCCTTGAAATATGAGAGCAAATTTAGGCCTAGCATGCGAACAGACAGTCGAGTCACAAGCAGCCCCGAAAAATCTTCACCTTTCGAGAGGGAAACATCGAATGAATCTTTTCCTTTCTCAAGGGAATCGGCCGATCAAGTGGCTTGTTCTGACAGGGGGGCAACCGATCAGTCAGCTCGTTTTAGAAGGGAGACACCCAGCGACATACTTCGCTTGGCGGATGGGTCATCGAATGAATCATATCCTTTCAAAATGGGATCATCCAAAACCTGCCCTGCTGAAGCAACGAAACCCAGCAGTCTTTTTCCTCTTAAAAGGGAAACACCTAACAACTCTTTCTCTTTTGAAAATGAATCACGCGATGAAATTGAGCACTTCGAAAGGGAAACATCGAAAGAATCTTTTCCCCTTGAGATGGGGTCAATCAAAACTTGTCGTGTCAAGGGGGAAATACGAAATGAATCTTTCCCTTCCAAAAACGAAACACCCGACGAACTTGTGCGCTTCAAGGGGGAAACATCAAGCGATTCATTCCCTTTTGAGGGGAGGTCATCCAAAGCCCGTCTTGTTGAGGGGAGGACGCCCGACGAGCGCTCTTGTTTTGGGGAAAATCCCCCAAACGGCGCCTCAGATATAGCAGATGAATATATTGCAGAACTTGACGGCGGTCCGTTCTCTTACCCACCGCTTGAAGATAAGAGGGGTATCGAACCACATTTACAGCATCCCGCAAAGGAAACGTGGAGGTCATTCATCAACGATGCTGAGGTGCAGCATGCTGGTAGTAACAGCAGCTCAAGGGAAGACGCCCTTCGAAAACTCACTGTAAATGGTAACATCTCATCGACGTGGAGACCCGAACCTCTCTCCGTCCCGTCCTCTCAGCCTTCGAGATACAGCACCTCTTCAGAAAAGCCTCAAACAGACAGCGGATACTGTTCGTATGCTTCATTGACAGGGGCTCCTGCTGATCAAGCTTGCTTTAGAACGGGGGATAATCCAATTCCTTCTATCAAGGTCTCGGCTTCACCCCCACCTCAGGCCGTTGAGACTGTCAGATCTTCCGCTCGATCTTCCTTTCATCGGAATCCAATACGCAAGCTCCAGAAACAAAGACCGAAGTCACAGCCTCCGCCCGTGAATCTCATCACAGGATACCACGAGCTTACAGATGCGAACATACCTCGTATACCTTCACTCATTGCCGCGAGGCACGCAAACAGGCTCAGCCAATTCCCCCTTCTTGAACATACATTTCCAAGCTCGCAGCATACAACTGCAGATAGAACCTCGTCTCCGGTCCAGGCTCATAACACGCCGGTTCGGTTTCCGTCCCCCGCAAATGCTCTTGAAGCGGCCTCTGAACCTTTTGGACCATTTTCGACAGCTTCCTCTAAACCTCGAGCCAGTACGAATGTTGTCGAAGATGAATGGGGTCCTTCGGATCTGGTAAGATCCCCTAGCTGGTCTGAATTTGGCGGTGGCAGAGGAAGGAAGGAGCAGAAGAAGCTGGCTAAAGAAGAGAAGGAAACGGACAAAAGGCTTCTGAAAGAAGAAAAAGAATTGGAAAGAAGATTGCAGAAAGACAGAAAGGACCTCCAAAGGCAAATTAGAAAAGACGAGAGTAAGCAGAGGTCCACTCGCTCTCGCTCTGTTTCTAGAACAAGAGCGAAATCATCCGAGGGCCATTGCCGCCAGGCCACACTGGTAGCGATCGCAGACTTCGGAACTGTGACCGAATCTTTGGGGTATGTACGTTTTGTAGCTGTTTCTCCCTAATTGAGACCAGCATTTGGGTCGCAAAGCATGTTTCTGGAGTAAAAAGCCCATTTGAACCCCTGGGATTGTCTCACAAACAGGGTCTCTACTCTCGAAAAAATATCGCTTTGCGACTAGGAAGCCTAGTCTGACACTGGAGTGGTCTTGTAATGCGAGTTTTCACCCCAGAAAGACAGTTCTGAGAGCAAGAAGCCCAGTTCGAATCTTTGGATTGTCTCACAACCCGTACTTTTACCTTGAGAAAGGGATGCTGACTCCGAAACTTGATATAGTAATAGCCCGTATGACATCGCAACATCGATGTTCCCCAACCCATCGCAAAATGCCAGCAATTTGCATCCTCATCAGATTAGTACTGCTATGCCAAGACCAAAATCCTTGGTTGGCGCGAGAGTGCGTCCTCGAAGCATGTTTACGGACGCGGTACCAGCCTTGGCTGCAGTGGATATCAAGGCGCACGAGCTGAAATGGGCCCTGGGCCGTCGAAGGAGTCAAAGCTTCTCGGTAGTAGGGGCGCACAGGCCTGAATCGTTCAACGACCGTGGAGGAATTCCAGGAAAATCAGTTGGACCTCACGGCATCACCATGGATGCACCACCGGTGCCAGCGCTTCCTTCGGCGTCACAGGTCAAGCAACGGGAAGCGGAAATCATAAGGTCTCGTCCCCATAGTATGATAATCGAAGGACCGGTGCCAAACCCTACCTCCCGGGAGCATGAAGGGCGAAGGGCGGCTCCTTATCCCCCTGAGTCAGGTACAAGTGCTACACCGCGTAAGAGGAAGGGCAGCAAGGAAGTTCCAGATCTCTGGAGTAACGGATCGCTCGAAAGGAAGAGCCCCAAGACCGTTGAGAAATCAAGAAAAGCATCCAACCCTGTGACTGATGAAAGCGACGAGGCCTTACCAGCCAAGGACAACCTTTGGGAAACCCAGAGCCACGCCTGGTCTCAACGTCGTAAATCAGCCGGCGAAGCTCTTCTGAGGAATCAAGTCAGAGATGTTATCGATAACAAGGAAGCCGCGAATCCAGCTCCACTTTACGATCACAGCAACAGGCCCCAGTCTCTGGCCAGAGCTTCTACTTCTGGAAACCACCCCAGCCACCTAGTCCCATTCGCAAATGCGCTGTCATCACACCCTCAGTTGACGGCACAACAGTCAACTTCCACGTCAAGTACGGCAAGTTCCCTTCACCGATCAACTACTCAGCAGACGCAGCTGCTCGGCTTTAGCCCGGTCACTTCGCCTCCTAAGCCATCTGCGTCGTCATTTCAACACGGAAACCAAACACCAGATTCTTCCCCACGCCGCGCACAAACCCAATCATTCCAGATCCCACGCAAGCGTGTTGGCTCTGGCCCTTTTATACTGCGCACTGAAAGCGCCATTGGATCCAGCCGTTACGCAGCGATTCTTATCTGATCCGAGCTTGGTGTAAGTGCTGGCATGATGAATGCTGGGGCCGAGGTGAAAAGGAAGAGCATTGAGGTATGCAGAGGATTGAAGCTGTGAGTGGCAGACAGCGGTGCTGGCCAAAGGGATCCTGGATGAATACTACGTGTTTGATTGAAGAGCCAAATACCCTTATTGTCTGTCCATGATGACTGCATATACGGGTGAATAGTAGTAAATACACTGTCGTCCTCACTTGTACGTAGAAGACTTTAGAGCGTAGTACCCCTCGAGGCTTAGCAGTGGGCCCTTTCCGTGACCTAGAACAAAGTCCCTTCTATGCTAATATCATACTGGGCAAAGATGTGCCGTCTGATGCCTGGATCCCTCGATCGACTGGGTGTATCACATTGTGAAAGATTGCGGACTCGAGCTGGAGTCTGATCGAACATGGCGTGTCTCTTACTTCCTCTCGGACTGATCCTCGCCTGCACCGGTAACATTGCCTATTGTCTCGGTGCTTGCTCGGTCTACTTCTGCGCCCCGGTCATCGGCGCTGGCGACCGTAGCAAGCAACTCGTCAATCTTGCGCTCCAGAGCTGTGAGCTGTGTCTCCATTGCTGAAGCTGTTCTCTCGCCCCTAGCGCCGACCGATTCACCGATCAGCTGGATTGGCATTGTGGTGCGAATGATAGCGGGATGCAGATGGTGACCACTTATTATTGTGGTCCGGATTGCAGACGATAGCCACCACGGGACTTGATCGCGGGGAAGAAGCATACTTTGCTAGTTCTTGGAAAGCCTAAAGTACGGTGAAGAGGTTGGTAAGCAGAGATAGGATGGAGCAAGAAATGAGATTTGCCATACTCGCGCAAGATCAGCATCAGCATCAGCATCGCCCGGAGACGCCGGAAGGCGATTGATAGGAGGCATGGCTATTTTTCTCGCGTGGTCAGCGAGGAGAGTAAAAGATTCTAGCACTCTAATGTCTGTAGAGTAAGGTATGTACTCCACTTTGTACTCGAAGGTATGACGGTGACGTGAGTGAGTACCTTGATCAATTTAATCTAAAATCCCGATCTACTCGTGGATTCCAGAAATGAGTTACTTGATAGAGCGAGGACACCATGATCAGCGACATGCCGCTGAGTGGAAATATCTATTGGTGTCCTCGCTCTATCAAGTAATTCACTTCTGGAATCCACGAGTAAGCACTTAGGCCCCTTTGGATTCATTTTCCACATTTCCATTTAGGGTATGAAACACGTACTATGTTTGGTAACTAGATTCTCGTATTGATTGCTTATAATCAATTTCCTATTGCAGAGTCAATGTACGGGTTGTGCTAGGCCTGTTGGGCTAATAGGTTATAACTGTTTGATGGAGGATTGCGTGTCGGGAAGCGTTTTGTTGTTTTCTGCTGCTGTTTTCCTGTCCTATGATAAAGGCGTCGTAGGTGGCTCTCGGGGCTGCCCCTGGACGTCTCCAATGGCTCCTTGGTTCGGCTTGGTATGGAGGTTTTGGCCAGCCGGTACCTGCTGGAGTGGTTGCTTGGTTTGGGTTTTTGTTTCAGTGGATTGTGGTCGTGATCGTATGTGCCCGTCTTTTTTTTTTTTTGTGGGTTTGATTTTATTGGTGGTTGGGTAATTTAAGTGGGCCCTTAAAGCCGATGCGATCGATTCATAGGGTGAGGACCTTAGGTAAAAATGCGAATTGATGAAATGGCATGCCTCTCCGACCGACACTCTTTCTCATCAAAACCTGCGTCAGGGCATCAGCGCTCCAGATGTTGGAAAAGGGCGGGTATTCGGAATCGGGTATCGGAGATGGATAGGAATCGTCTTATGAGAATTGTGAATTCCGATTGCTCGATATCAATTCCGATTGTGGGGTAAAGGCAAAAAGGCAAGGTACGTACTACTGGTGAGTGGTGAGTGGATCGAGAATGGGAAATCGACGATGCAAAGCGATGGACGTTGCAAATTGTGATGCCAACAACTACTCTGTAGTCAACAGCCCGACATTCCAGAACAAATCAGGGTCCGAGGGTCCAAGGGTCCAAGGGGCCAGACAGAATCAAGGAATATACAGCCAATGACTTGCTGAGTATGACCTTTTTCCCTGACCTTCCCTTTCCTCTCTTTTATTATTATTATTACCTATTTTATCTCCCGGCCTAGTCGTTAAGTCTTTTGCTTTTCTTCCGCAAAATAATGGATTTTACTACCTTACTACCTTACTACCTTACCTTACCTTATGTAGGGCAAATAGTAGATCTACGATCAAATCATCGATGCGCCAGGCATTTGCTAGATGAAGCTGCTGTCTCATGCACTATCATCATCCCTATCATTTCTCCGCATTCTTATTTCCATTTTCCATTTTCCACTTTCCACTTTCCACTTTCCACTCTTTGCCACCAATCTGTGCATGGACATTATTATCAATTCATCGTCATTCCCTTCCCATCCCCATCCTTCCACCTTCCCTCACTCTCTCTTCCCTTTGATCAGTCTCAACAACCTGATGCTAATCTGCACACATCATTGCTCTTCATCCACCCACTTACCCTTCCATCCTTCGAGTCCGCAACGTCAGCGCTGAGCCTTGACACCTTCCCCCTCCCCCCTCCCCCTCCCCACTCTCAACCCACTTACTCCCTGGCTGCACCCCCGTTTGCCCCTCCATCATCTTCCAACGTACGACCTCCTGTCCCATTCAGTGGAACTCACACCTATAGTCAATCCATATACCATGGCCTGCATCAAACCCTTCTGCCCGGTTCAATGCTCATCTTACCCATAATTACATTTCACACACTGGGCACTTCCCACCTACAGCTGGACATTGGGGATGTTGGGGCTATCACGACTTCAAACAACCCACAACCAGACGTTCTGTTAAGAACCCAATACAAAGAGTGTGGATACAAGAGCCAAGCAGTTCATGGGACACCTGCGGCCTACATCTCTTGAACAAACAAGTCGGACATTAGATCCTAATAACTCTACGGCTCGGAGCGTTGATGACTGACCTCCACCCTGTTTTGTCTCGACTGGGTCTTGCCCAATATGTCGAGAGATTTAGCGAAGAAGGCTTTGAGACTTGGGAAACCGTCCTGGACATTACCGAATCAGATTTGTACGATCGCTCCCTCTACCTGAAAGTGCCTGGCTAACAGGTGTTTTTAGGGATACTTTGGGGGTAAAGCTTGGACATCGCCGGGTCAGCAACCGTCGAATCAGCGCTCATGTTAGAGGGCGTCTTTCGCCAGTATCGAGCTAACGGTGATTCAGGTATTGCAAAGAGAGATAGCCCAGACGCAGGGTGTGACTATGGAGCAATTGCATTCGTCCTTCAGATCAGGCCATCGCGATCATCGTCAGAGTAATGGAGGAGATGAGAGCAGGACAGACGGCCAGGACGCTACAGGCGCAGGGGGCAAAAGAAAATATCGGCGTCACCCCAAGGTATAGGCCTTTCCTCTTTGGCGTGGAGATGTTGCGCCTTATCCCACTTTGCCCGGTATTTGGCTAAATCGTTTTCGAATCTCCGCAGACCGATGAGAATGCGCCTGAAAGACCACCATCTGCCTACGTCATATTCTCGAATAGTGAGCGTCATCAATCATGGCCCCACGAGATGTTACTGATAGCATCAGAGATACGAGAAGAACTGAAACCCGAAAATCTGTCGTTCACGGCCATTGCCAAAAGAGTAGGTGAGCGCTGGCAAGATGTCTCGGCAGAAGAGAAGGAGCCATACGAGTCTGAAGCCTCCGCGGCGAAGGAGAAATACCATGCCGAAATGGCGGATTATAAAACCACCAGGTCCTACAGAGTGTACCAGCAGTACTTGGCGGAATTTAAAGCCAAGCACGCTACGAATTCGGGTATATGTAAATGTCCCAGTCACTTCGCTAAAGCTAACTCGTGACAAGGTGGGAAACGGCCAAAGCTCACCCCAGAAGAAACCCAGGAGAGTACAACTAGCAGTGGGAGTGCGGAATGCCAGCTTGATGGCATAGAGTCTTTGTCTGGCAGTAGCGATCTCATGCACCGGAGAGTCGGATCCGTGAGTTCAGGGGGCCTCTATTCAGCCACTAGTGGACTTCCATCACCTACAAGTGTTACTTCCGGGGCAGCTGTACGACGTGGAGGTCTGTCATCCCTTACTCCGCTCGGCAATACGTCGCCGTTGTCCGCGTCGCCGTCCACACCGTCGGCTCGCAGAGAGTCTTCGACTAGCCAACTGTTTCATAACTCTGCCCAGGGTCGGCCTTCCGCTGAAAGACAGGATGAACGAATGGCGATGACATCCTCAGGGCCAGACCAGAGCTATACCCGCATCGTGGCACTCGAGAGCAGGGAAGCGCGGAAATTGCAAGGACATGGTTCAGGACCGTTCATTGAACCAAGAAGGTCCGGAGGTCGAAGGAGCCCGCTTGAAAGTCCACGGCGGTCCGCTCGTGTTCCTACACAACCTCAGGATGTTCCATCAGATTCATCCAAATCGTCGATAGGTTCCACGTTGTTGAGTACTGGCACTGCTGCTTCATCGCTCTACTCGCCTGCCTCGTTTGACGGAGAAAGGAAATCTGCATTGTCTCTCCCACCACTCGGCTCGAATCCGAGCAGTAAGGGTTCGTCGTACGCTGAACCAGCCGCTCGACCAACTCTGCAACCACTTGCTAGCCGGACAGCATCATCGTTCGCTCCGGATCAGCCTGCACAGTCTCCATTCAATTCATCCTCATCCACAGGTATGAAGTTCGAGTCTCTTCAACTCCCACTACCATACAACATCTCATTTGGCCAACATCCGTTGCCACGACCCGACAGCGGCGGTAAACTGGCTAACCTATTCGATCTTCAAGATACCTCGCGGAAGAGGAATTCACTTCGCGATTTAAGTCTTGAGCATGAGCAAGGGGTGGCTACTCCACCGATCCCACAAGGTCCTCCCGAACCTCGGCACCCTCCGCATCATCCCAATCTACCATCCTTCCCCTCCCTCTTACGTGATGACACTCATGAACCATTTCCTCACGATGCGGATCCACTCGCGGTCCTTGCTTATGCTGGACGAATTGTTGGACGTGAACGCGGAACTCCACGACCACATTGACTGCCTCTACGAACTCATCTGCGATCATAACGGCACTGACGATCTCAAAAAGATCACGATGCTGTCTTGACAGCTCATTGCTTCGGCCCGCTTATGGCACATTCAAGGCAAGCGGCAGCTCCAGGTGTATAGCACTTTGGAATCCGAGTCGATTCATCGATAGTCTTACTTGTTTGCACGAGCTTTTAGCACCCCAGCTGATCCGGAGCTGCATCACAGAAAGCAGTTTGCACTCGCGAACGCTGCAGCGCTCACTCATCAAGCAGGTCAAGACGCTCAAGTCCAAAGCGTGCCAATGAAAAATCGGATTGTTAGTCACTGGGTCATATTCATGTGTACATAGTCTAGATACCCATGCTTTTTATGAAGTCACAAATTGAATGTAGGGATTGCTCACTCAGATGTGACTGAATTCAAGCGCCCATGTCAACAAATCGTCGCACGGCTTCCAAATATTAACGGTACCGTGAGACAAGATCACGGGTCGACGTTGTCCGCTCTCGCTTTTGCCTTGACGAATGGAGGTGTGATAGAACTACAGAGAGGCATTTCAGCCGCTAGAATTTCCTGATTTTGTCTCCCCTCCAAAGTCCTAGTAATCCTCCAGTTTCTCCAACCCACTCAACGACCCAATCGACCGCAGCTTTCACCAACCCCTTTTTCCTCCTGGTTCTCCCATCGCCACCGCCGCCCAAGCTCCCTTCGCTTGTGCCTAGACTGCCCCCAGTGGCGTACTCACTGCCCATACTCGGGAGCACGTTCTCACCCGCGCTTAGCGAGACGAAGAGGGCGAACGGGACTAGCCAGACACAGATACCGAAGTAGGACGCGATTTCGGTGAAGGTGGGCATCTCGGGACGGTCGTAGATGGATGATGGATAGCGAGACGATGAAGAGGGCGACGGGGGAGTAGAGAAGTGGCGGAACCAGAGGAAGTGGTTGGCGAGGACGAGGACTAAGTATTCCGTCAATTCGACGCACTCGGACAGGGGCCGCGGGTCTCGGGGCAGCTTGCCGCAGGAAAGGATGAAGACGGGATCGGTCAGTTTGACAATGGGGAAATGGCGCAGGTTGCCCATGTAGACGCCATGGCTGGCTATGCTCACGAGGGAGAGGACAAGGGGGAAGCGGTCGATCAGGGTCAGGAGGGTCTGGATGGCGATGATGGCGTAGATGAGGCGCGTGAGGAGTTTGCGGGCGAAGACGGTGTGCTCTTCTACCAGTTCGGAAAGGTAGTAAAGTCCGCTGGCTATGAATGAAGAGGTTTAGCTTGGGTTTGCCACGGTCGGTTGATGGGGGAAGAGGAAGAGGAAGAGGAAGGGGAAGAGGAAGAGGATGATCATGTAGGGGCCATTGTATATACCTATGGCAAGGGTAAGGAAGCCAAAGCCGAGCAACACTCCTGTATAACCGACAAGAGGGAGTATCCACATGTCGGGATGATGGGCAACGTGTCCATGAACGCCAAGGTTGTTGAAGCTTGGGAATGCGGAGCCATGACACTCGCGGGTGCTTCTAAACCTCAGCCAACGCTAGTGTACAGTACCGGAGAGCCATTAGGCCGACCCAGCCACATTCCCTGATTAGTAAGAGATTGCAGTAGTAAATAGGGGACACGTCCTGGCTGATCTTACCGTCTTCCCCATACCTCGCTGTCGCCACCCTCTGCCCTCCCACCCTCCCACACCTCGCTATCGTCAAATCTTCGCGTATACCATTCCCAATAGCCTCAATGTCGTACCCCCGCCTCGTGCGCCAGCCCCCACAGTATGGGGGCTTTGAGGATACCCAGGAGGGCTCGATCGGTATGGTAGCAACCCCGAGGGCATTGATCGAGACCGCACCCCGAAAGCAGAGTACTCGGACGAATTTTTGCCACTTAAGGAAGAAGATAGTGGCTCCACAGCGATGGCGAATGAAGCAGGCCCACCTATTCTGACGCGTCCAGGTCACCGTCGCCCCCTCGAAGCCCTCTACCTCCCCTCCTCCCACAAACGCAAGGCGTCTACCTCCCTAGACGAACGGAAAGAACATCCCTAAAAGGGTAGCAAGCGTAGCAAGCCCGCCCCAGTGATACCCCCGGAGCTGGCGTCAACAATGCTGAAGCTACCCTCATACCCCAGAGACGCGTCAAGCTGCTTTCTCGTTAGGCACACCTATTTGCTGGACGTCCGCGAGGTACTCGATGAGATTAAGACGAAGTTCTACGAATTGGAAGCGGGTACTGTGGACTGGGAGGATGACGTGAGGGGCGAGTTTCCGCTCAGTGGGTGGCTATGTTACGTCAAATGACGGGCCCTATTCGACAGTAGGGTGCCCAAGAGGCCCTGAAGGAGCTCGCTAATGATGGGCATGATATAGCCAGATTAGAGGTGCCTCCGGGGTGGCATCGCATAGAGGATGCGGAGTAGATAGCCCTCCAATGGAACCCCCAATGGAACCCCTCCTCTATGGCGACAGCGAGGTGTCCCTGAACCCCCATAGTAGACTGCCAACTCCGCTGCATCCCTCATACAAATTCCGCCCTGAGCGGCAGCAACGCCTGCGGGCCTCGGTGGCTATCTAGAAGCCTTCTCCACCTCATGGGAGGCGACAGCGAGGTCTTCCGAAACCTCCATAGTAGGCCGCCAACTCCGCTACATCCCCCATACAAATTCCGCCCTGACAGGTAGCAATGCAGGCGGACTGCTGAAAGCCTTCCCCGCCCTATTCCCCGCCCCATTGCAAGTGACAGCGAGGTCGCTGACGACGACAACGATGTCTCGGCGACGTCGCGCCTTATTTTGGTGTGGCGCCCATACAAATATGGCGCAGCCACCCTGAAACTATGCTAACGGTATTTTATTTAGCATTGGCTGAGGTATAGAAGATCCCAGCTCGCTCCGCTCTTGGCTCTTTTGGACGCTCGGCAAAAGAAAAAGTTTGTCCGTCCTTCTTCTCCAGTCTCTACTCTAGTCACTTGTAAGCTTCGATTGAATTACCCATTGTGATATTTTGGACACTCAGCGCTCCCTCATTAGTCCCACTGCTACACATCTGACATGAGGGTGACAATAAGCCGCTCCCACCATGTCTCGTCCAGAAGACACACTGTATGAAAAGCCCTACCCTACAACCGATTCCTCCACCCCGCCTTTGCCCTGCTGACCATCTGCTAGCCCTCCCGACCTCTTCTACAATGATTCCGAGTCCCGCAAGTACACTACATCCTCCCGCATACAGAATGTGCAGGTTGAAATGACCAACCGCGCCCTCGAGCTCCTCTCCCTGCCTTCTCCATCCCTGGTCCTCGACATAGGCTGTGGTTCTGGCCTCTCCGGCGAAATCCTTTCCTCAGTGCCACCATCGGACGGCGGTCCTCATATCTGGGTCGGCATGGATATCTCCGCTTCCATGCTTGATATTGCTTTGCAACGAGACGTCGAGGGCGACCTCCTCCTCGCCGATATTGGGCAGGGCGTGCCGTTCAGGGCAGGTACTTTCGACGCAGCTATCAGTATCAGCGCCGTCCAGTGGCTGTGCAACGCCGAAAGCAGTGATACCAGCCCTCAAGCTCGACTTACGCGCTTCTTCAACGGTCTGTATGCAAGTTTAAGAAGAGGCGGCAAGGCGGTGTGCCAGTTCTACCCGAAGAACGAGGCGCAGAGGGATATGGTCAGCGCGGCGGCCATCAAGGCGGGTTTTGGAGCGGGACTGCTGGAGGATGGAGCTGCGACGAAGAATGCCAAGGTCTATTTGGTTTTGAGTGTTGGGGGTGGGGCCATTGAGGGAGTGGTCGAGCGCATGGACGGGGTAGATGTTGTGGAAAGAGGGAAAACCAACCAGGAAAGGAAAAGAAAATCGAATGTGTTAACAAAAGGAAGTAAACAGTGGATCTTGAGGAAAAAGGAGCAGATGGAGAGGAAAGGGAAGATTGTGAAAACCAACTCAAAATTCAGTGGAAGGAGGAGAAGGATTGCTTGGTGACGCCTTGAAGTTTTCGAATTACTCGATGTTTAGCATGGCGCTTTGGGCAGAGATGCTGGAAGCTTTGCACCTATGACCCATGTTCTTCGTTGATAGTGATAGCTGTTGGCATAGCTGAAAGCAGTCATCAAACGCACTGTACTCATTCCAATTTTCAACTCTTCTCTCCTGGGTATTCAGTACTATGTACATCCGTCTTTGCAGAGTTCAGGCCGTTTCCATTTGGTCCAGGACAGACCTTGTGAAATCGTGGGTGGTGCTGTTGCCACCCATGTCTCGAGTTCTCGTTTTGCTATCATGCATATCAGCATTTGTAGGCCGATTGTAGAGAAGTCCTTACCCTTCTTTGATCACGTCATAGACGGCTTTCGATATACGATTCGCATGTTCATCAAGGCCTAGATGGCGAAGAAGCATTGAACCGGACAAGAGCATCGCTGTAGGATTAGCCTGATCCTTCCCCTTGATATCCAGGCCAACATGTCGACATCCTGGCTCGAATACTGCGACGTCACGACCCATGTTGCAGCCCGGCACAATACCTGGGCCTCCAACAAGCGCAGCACCTACGTTCGATAGGATGCCACCGTAAAGATTTGGCATAACCATGACATCAAACTGTTGAGGTCTGGAAACAGCCTGCATTGAGGCGTTGTCGACTATCATGTCATTGACCGTCAACGTTGGGTAATCCTGGGCAACTTGATGAAATGTATCTCTGAAAAGACCGTCGGCAAGCTTCATGATGTTCGCCTTGTGTATGCATGTCACCTTCTGCCTGTGGTTAGCAAGGGCGAAGCTGAAAGCGAATTTGGCGATCCGCTCCGATTTCGCTCTTGTGATAATTTTGAGAGATTCGACGACACCTGAAACAGATTGATGCTCCAGACCTGAGTATTCGCCTTCAGTGTTCTCTCGAATTATACACAGATCCACATTATCGTGCCGAGTTTTGTAGCCAGGAATGTTTTTGATGAGGACAATAGACGCATAGATGTCGAGTTCTTGTCGCAGTGCAACGTTGAAAGACTGGTGGCCAGACCTCTCGACAGGAGTGTGTAAGATACCTGACAAGGTCTCAATATAGCCTCTTCCATGCAAACGAAATTTCGTACCTTTGAGACCTAGTTTATTCCTCTTCAAGGAAGCGATTGACTCCCGGAACAGCTCCTCAGAATGCTTATCTCCAGACTCAACTCCAGTGACGTCGATCTGCTCCCACTCAATCGGTACGTTATCGGCCTTGAAGATGGTCTTGACGGATTCAGCAACCTCAGCACCAATACCATCGCCTGCGTTCTCGTGTAAGCGGCCTCAAAGTTGGAACGAGGAATGAAGCTCAATTGCTCACCAGGTATGAGTGTCGTTGTGTATTTCCCACCAAATTTGGTTGGCTTGAAGATATCGGACTGCACTGTAGCCATAGCTGGTGGAGAGGTCAGTCAATGATGAATGCTTGCGTTCCGGAGGGCTGTACTCCTTGCAGTTGGTGGGGCTGCGCGCCATGTTGATGAAGCCTTGAGGCCTTGGAAGAGGGACTAATGAGCCAACGCGGTGATTAGCAGCTTATACTAAGAAGCTTGAGGTGGACCTCACCCATACCTTTGGCAATCTTATAGGAGCTTGAGACAGCATTGTGATTGCTGACCTAGGAAAGGCGGATGGATATACGAGCGGAGGGGAGTTTTGCTCGGAATGGTACTTTAGAGTAGTTGATGCCAAGCTTTCAGAACGCGCTAGCAGAGGACTTGATTCGTTGAATCTTCTCATAAGTCATAAAGTCATAATCATTATTGAACAATACTCAAGCATGGTTTCGTACTGCCAATCTCTTATGATTGCGATTACATCCACGCTCAACTTGTTGATTTACCGTGTTACCGTACATCCATAGACAATATTCATGCCAACCTGATGTATTTTGGCACCTGTCTCTCACGCTGGCTTGATGTGACACGAGTCACTAGAGAATCACTTACCTGCCAAAGGAAATGTTCACCATTCGACCCGCTCAACTTACGTCGTCTATTCCTGGTCTCGTATCCTACGTCTT
The DNA here is from genome assembly GCF_014066305.1 of Letharia columbiana. Classification (NCBI taxonomy): domain Eukaryota; kingdom Fungi; phylum Ascomycota; class Lecanoromycetes; order Lecanorales; family Parmeliaceae; genus Letharia; species Letharia columbiana. The sequence continues at coordinate 767,626 of NW_023501057.1, forward strand.
TCATTTCATGGTCCCTTAGGAGTAGCCCCTTGCGCGTCTCTCCTTCCATGTTCAGTCTTCCGCCAAAGTATGGTGGTATCCGTCTTTCTGAGTCCTGCTCTCCGTCTTGACCAAATCTTTGGCCCCTTGGTCTCTCGGGCCGGCCTCGTATCCAACAATAAAGAATCATGATTGGCCGCGATAGATGGTTCTTCAGAGCCAAGGAACCTTACGCCGTTATCATCATTTTACGTGGTCGCTTTGTTTTTTGGTCTAAACGAGTTTAGCGCTTGACACACGACCTTACCGGATTAGGGTATCAATAACCCAACCAGAGGCCTTTCATGCCACCTCGTCTCCGACATGAAGGGATACGGGCAGCGAGCAAGGAACCGCCTAGGTTGACAGCCCCGCATTCTATGGACAAGCCCACCATGGTCCTCCTTGAAACGCACTCCGAGACCATGCTTTCTGGGGGGAGTCCTTTGGAAGTCGAGGTCATTCCAAGTCCCGGACCTTTCTGCTCTAATGGCGATAGTAAAAGGTCGCAGACTTCCCCCGCGACCAGTAAAATAGACTCGGAAATCTTGTCGCCGTCATGAGCCCGGTGCAAAGTACACCTGTGCTATTGTTATTCTTATCCTCTCTGTCGTCATCAACAACTCGAAATTCTTATTGACAAACCAGCAGGCCTTTGTATATCCTATTGACAGTTGATTCTGCACAATTTGGTCTGCGGATATCCTTTCGAGAAGTGCTTTTCTTTATTGACAATCCTTCACCAGACAACCCTTATTGACAGTTCTAACGTCTTGAGTCCCTTGTCTGCGCCCTATAAAGATCTCTTACTTGCTCTCGACATCCTGGAATCTTCTTTCGTTATACACTCTCTTTCCATATTCCCTTCAACATCGATCTTCAGACATCTTCTTCAGACCACAGTCACTCACTTCAACATCTTACAACAAGCATACATCAATTCCAACCACCAACAGTGATCACCATGAAGTTCACTAGCATTATCCTGACTACACTCCTCACATTCGCCTCCGTTGAAGGTGCTGCAGTCGCAAATCCGGCGCCCGAAGCACAGAACTGGCACGGACACTGTTACCGGGACGACCAACCATGCTCCAAGCTGAAGCGTGCTGCCGAGGCCGCCGCTGAAGCCATAGCTGATGCCGAGAGCTGTCACGGATTCTGTTACCTCGCTGGTGAGCCGTGCTCGAAAGCCAAACGTGATGCTCTCGCTCTCGCAGAAGCTACCGCCGAAGCCTTTGCAGCTGCCGATCCAGAAGCTCATCCATGTCACGCCCCTGGAGCGCCCTGCTCGAAAGCCAAGCGTGAAGCTCTCGATGCTTGCGGAAAATCTCCACCCCCTCCTGCTACAACTCGTAAGCTGACTGACATCCCTCATGCCCTACTATAGATGTTTACAAGCTAACACGTCATGTAGAAGTTTCCGGGAGCACGCACGGGTTCTGCTGGGAAGCAGGAGAACCCTGCTCCAAACTCAAGCGCGCAGCAGAAGCAGTCGCCGAAGCTATCGCCCAGCCCAAACAAGGCCCTGAAACTGGTAAGCAGACCTAGTTTCGCGATACCTTACACTAGAATTCTAGATGCTAACAGGTCGCTTGCAGAGTCTGGGAGCTGGCATGGATCCTGCTGGCCTGCCGGAGAACCCTGTTCCAAGCAAAAGCGTGCACTTGACGACGTGAGCAGCCTCCTCGACAGAATATTGCTCAGATAGATCGCACCCAGTGGACACCGTCGAGACCTCTGCATCAGGAATTCCTACGGCCTCTCATCAGTAAAGCTCTCAAATCAACACGCCTGCATTTACTTCTTGTTATCCGCTAAAACAAACTTCTTACTTTCTTTACCAATAAACTCCATACTTTGTTCACCTTTTCGTGGTGGGTAGTCATTGAGCTGGGCTGGTGGCAACAAATTAACGATCATCAATCAGCATCGATCTCTTACCACCGAAAAGGCTACTTCTAACGTACAGGGTTACCCATACACACCATCAATATCAACTATCCAGACGGCGACGATTACTTTTGTGGAGCGATCGCAGGACGATAAACTTCATTCAGGCAACCTCAGTATTGGACAATCAGTGGCGGCTATGCTCTTCGCAACGGCAGATCCTTCATAATTTATAGCGAAAATGTATCTTGTCCTACCAGTCATACTCGAGCACTCTCAAAGATCTTCATAATTCGCGGGTAGAGAATCCTTCGAGTGACCTGAAACCTACCGTGAGCGTGGTGGTTGAGACTACATATTGCATATTACTTTAACTGAACAATCCGCATGAACTCCACTCATTCCTACAAGGGATGAAATGTGTCTACATGCGTTTCGATCTCAAGACACGGTGGACTATGCCGTGTATGAATAAATGCAGCTAGATTTATTACAGTAGCTAGCGGTAATCTAGCGGTAATTTAGCCGTACAAACTTTGTACCTTTCCAGTAGACACTCTGAGGTTCCATCTTTGACGTTGTTACAATGACTGGCCTCGTGGGCTATGGAAGCAGTGATGAGGAGGACTCCGTTGATGAGAGCCGGCGAATGCAGTCGAAGTCCCAAGTACGGGTATCCCCACCTGCCCATATTCGACTATTTGTCGGTTACTATAACTGACTGGATAGACCTTAGACACCCACCCAGTCGGACTTATCAGTATCAGGAGGCCAAAGACCACCGAGTGAGCGGGCATGCGCTATAATTTGTTGTTGGCGCTGACTCTAGCAGATAATACAAGGAATGAGCCAACTGCGGTCCCAGCAGAAGATGAAGCTCTCCACCCCGCGCGACCCAACGGAACCGTTCTTGGACCTCCGCCTCAAAAGGTGACCCCAGAGAGCAGCGCTCTTTCCGCCTCTTCTTCACCTTATGCGCTCCATCGCGCAACGATCCGTAGTCTGACGTTGCCTACCAAACCCAACCTTGATATCCCCCAGTCGCCTCTTGCCTCGCCCACACCAGGCGCGGACCACAAGTTTTCTCATTTTCTTGAACTAAAGAAGCAAGGCGTTCATTTTAACACCAAGCTCGCATCCTCTTCGGCCCTCAAAAACCCAAGCTTACTACCTAAATTGATGGACTTCGCCGGTGTGAGTGGCGAGCGGCAATACACAACCACATTGCCTCGCGAGCTGTGGAATCCAGCGGAATTTCCTACATGGGCTTACAAGGAAGAGCTGGCAGAAGCCCAGCATGGTCTTTCCAAGAAGAAGGGAGAAGAGAGAGTCAAACTTCAACGCGAGAGCATCGATTTCGTCGCCGCTGACACTCCAGGACAACCAAGTGGGTTGGTGGTGACAAAGGGCAAAAGAGCAAGTGCTGCGGAGAGGGTTATGGCGGGGTTAGGCAGGGACAGGAAACCGTCCCCGCAACTGAGCACTGCAGGGGTGCGAAACGAGGTAGAACAGAGGGGACGGACGAGTGATGGCTTGCATGCAGGAACAAGGTCTGAATCACCGAGGCGGAAACGCTCGCGTTCAAGGTGAACAATCTGGGAACATGTTTGAAATACATTCAAAGTCTATATTTGTTTTTTTCCTTCGGGTAACAGCATAGCACGAGGAAAGCGGAGTCACATGTCAGCTATGTGCGTTTCATCAAAGGGACCGGGCATTGCTCCTTTCCTTCATTTCTTGTCTGGTGTAGCCTAAGCACGTCTCAAAGACTTTAGTAAGACTGATATGGCTTTCCTCGGTCGTCTCGTTCACAAGATCAAATATTGCTTACAAGACTTATAGGATGAAGAATAGTGAACCGTCTTCGCGCACCGAAAGAACTGGGTGTCCAACGGTATCAGCTAGGAAACACAGTGACTTCTGCCCGGCTCGACGTTAAAACAATGATACTGACAGATGCAGTGGGACGGAGAAATTTCGTTCCGCGCGCTATTCCTACAAGAGAGATGGCCGTGCCAGTGGGCGACTCGGGAGGAGCCTCTCCTAAGGTAGTTACGAGGCCGAACCCGCCTTATGAGGCCGAAAGGGTCGACATGATAGGAAGGAGTTATCAGAAGGAGGAATGATTTCCATGGATATGCGATTTGAAAAAAAAAAAAGTTAGAAATATTTTTTTAATTTTTTTTAAAATAAATAAGCGACCTGAGTCAGATTCAGCGAAGACCAGGTCCAGGCTTGACACTACTGCGCCTGCATAATGCCGAGGATGCGAAAAGAGGTTAATTTGGAGGTGCAGCTCCAGTCAATGTGGCAGCTGCACAGCCAAGTCACTACAAGTCACTCTCAAGTCACTGCTACGCAGCGCAGGAAGTTGGAAAGAGGTTGGTGGAAGAAGGGGTGATAGGATACGGTAGTACCTACTGTATGCGCGTGCTTGGTCAGTAAGGTAGGTAGGTACTTAAGGTACCTTAGTCTCAACTTATTTTTCACGCTGCTTGAGTAAAATCCAAGTGCGACCATTAGTGGATCGGGTTTAAGATTCGGGATGTCGTAAGAGGCAAGGATCAGTCATGTTGGGCTGTCAAGATCTCACTCGATGACATCAGATACTAACTGCAAGAGGCATGGCTTCGATAGAGCGGCGAATTTGGTCCCTTTTGCTTATAAAGTTATAACAGCGGTTGACATCGGGCAGAGAATCCGGTCACTGGTCAGGGCCTAGACTTTGATGTCCACGCTTTCTCTTCACACTTCAGAAAGAAGCATTTCCATCGAAATCTAGACTGTCGGTGTATGGACGGAAGTACTGGTGGTACCTCGGGTCTGGATATAGTACTAGTAAAGGAAAGTAGTGTAGAAGTATTCAATACTTTACCTTTCACTTGTTGTGCTACGGACGAGACATTAGCCGCCCTCTCCACATAGTTATTGGCGAAGAAGGACATGCAGAAAAGGTTGAACAGAGTTTGAAGCAACGGCTACCTGGGTACTTAGGAGAGCCCGTCGACTGATGTTTTGATTCCTGTTGTATTGTTATCGAGACGATGATCTGATACTCAATCGTTTCGTGAATAGTGTGATTTGCGAGGGAGAGTAAAGTGGAGTGGAGTGGAGGGGAGTGAGAGTAGGGTAAGGTAGACTAGAGTAGTGGTAGAGTAACTGGTACCAAGATAGAGTACTGTGAAAGAGGTAGGAAAGGTAAAAAGGGTAAAAAGGGTTAAAAAAAAGGTAAAATAGGGTAGAGTAGAAAAGATAGAAAAGGTCTAGAACACGGAAGGCGCGTCTTGTCTCGCCCCGGCCGAGCCAATGATACTGAATCCAGCATGCATCTTGATTATTTCCTACTCCTTTGCCCTGCCTGACCCTGCCCTGCCCTGCCCTGCCTTACCCTACCGAGTACGGAGACTCGTAACGTGATTATTACATGAACTTGTCTCAACACTATCTGCCTATCTGGACCTTTACCTTTGGACTTATATCCGGTTCAGGCGCGAGCCGGTCCGCGGTGAAGCAATCGACAATCCATAGGAATACACCACCCCCCCCCCACCCGCGCCTCCCGCTCAAAGCAAAGCCTCTTCTCCAGATCTACTCTCACCATCTTTTCATCCTTGCCCGCCTGCCTTGCTAGGACACCCAGGAAACCCCAGGAAACCCACGAACCACTCTCTGCTATCACTCCTCCGCTCAGCCAGCCTTTCTTCCGCACCCAACTGTAGTGAGCATCTCTCAATGACCTACTCGTCACTTCAACTCGGTCACCAGACAGAATCACCCCAATCCAAGTGAGTGCCGCAAGCGCCGTTTCATACTCCGGCCACCCCATCATTTGACGTCGCAGATACACCATCAGCCTGCTTCACCTCAAGGCCCCGATCCAATGATACCCCTCCAACCAGTATTCCTGCCCCGCTTGCATTTGTCCAAGGTGTTACAACACATAGTTGCCTGATGTACGAGAACAGCGTTGGAGATGAACCGTCAAAAGATGAGTCGTCCAAAGACGAAGAAGAGTGCCGGCGGAGACGCTTTGGCGGACATGATGGAAAGGACAACATTGTGCGTTTCAGGTCCTGAGCCAGGTATAGCTGCACATGATGGTGACAAGGGCTTCCGCGAAACCGTTCAGCAACACTATTCTGTACTGGAGAACAATGTCGTTGAGCAGCTTGTACGGCTGAAGCAAAGTCTCAAGGAGGCGACTACCTATGATTTCTGGAGCTTGCTCATGGAGGGTATGACAAGTATTACCGGCGCTCAATACGGCTTCGTAACGAAACGAATTTTGGTAGATGATCAAAATTCGGCAGTTGAGATGCCACCAATTGGAGAACCTGGATCATGTCTGCTAGGCGTCGCCTTCTATTACAACGACGGTGCACAGCTCAAGAATCTTCATCGAGATTACAAGTACCTGGCCTATGGCGCCCCTTGTCATAACATGAAACATGACAAAGTGTTTCTGATTCCCGAGGGACTACAACAATTCGTCCTCAACAATCCCAACGAGTTTCCCTTCCCTACCGAAGCCTACCTCGGAGTGCCTTTATTCGCCGAGGGAAAGTGCTTTGGACACTTTGGCATGATGTGGACGGCCAAAGGTGTGGAGAACCTCAGGTTAGGCTGGGGCTACATTGAGCTGCTCTTGCATGCACTTGAAGACATCATTCTCGAACGACTCGTGGATGGACAGAGCTACGCCAAGGATGTTGAAAGGAACAAGCTTGGTAAAGTCATACCTACTGAAGCGGTCACAGCTGCACAGTCATTGAAGCCATACGCTCGAAGTTTGTCTCATGAGTTGCGAACCCCGATGCAGGGTGTCGTGGGAATGCTCGACGTCATGCACGCAACGGTCCAAGAATCTTTAGAAGGTCAATCCGATGCGTCCGTCCGCAAAGTCTTCAAAACATTGCGGGACAATATTGAGGTGGTCCAAGGTGATTCCCCAGCCCTTGACGACCAATGAGGACAGGCAATAACAGTCATGACAGATAGCTCACGAAGAGCCGTAGAAGCTGCTGATAATGTGGTCCACGCATACGATTTGAACATGCAAGTGCCAGATACGCCCAATCCGCCCAATGACGACGAGAGTATGGATGGGATGTCAACGGTCTCATACAATGGTAGAAGATCAAGTATAAGCATCGACGGGAAGAGCATCTTCTTTCGGCGAAGCAAACGACAGAGGACAAGCGACTCTGGCAATAGCGGCCCAGTCACCAAGCATCGGCACTTGCAGTCTCAGAGCTCAACACCGCGCGGAGAACTATCACCACATATAGCATCTCTGCGGACGGCCGTTGAAGAAAGCGACAGTAATACGGGTGGTATGGAAGATTTCACTGAGCCAACTCCGGCTCTCATTGAGCCGGAGAATGCATTCGAATTATCCGAGCCTGAATACACCGTGACTCCGAGCCTGAGGCACACCAAAGTCCGTGATCTGCTGCATATGACCATTAACGACTGTTTGAGAAATGGAGGGAGACCAGAGTCTGCAATTGCGGAGGACATCGACGGCGGTGAGATAATCGAAGTCAAGACCAGAAGCTCGAATGGGGATTCTCGTACCAAAATCATTGAATGGTCGGTGGATCCCCAAGTCCCAGAGACAGTATTAGGTGTGTGACCACAAAGTTTATCTTGTTTTACATAGTGCTAATTGGATGATAGTCGATGAACGGGATCTATTGAAATTAGTTTCCTGTATTTTCATGAACGCCGTCAAATTTACGGAGGAGGGCAGAATATCACTGAGGGCAACCCTGACTCCCAAAGCTAAATTCATCGTTATCAACGTGGTCGATACAGGTCCTGGTATTCCCCAGGCCTTCCAACCTTATCTATTCAAGGCTTTCTCTCGAGAAGATGACTCCCTCACACGGCAAAAGGAAGGCTTAGGCCTAGGGCTGATGGTTGCCAAGGGTCTTGCCCGCAGAATTGGCGGAGACCTGCAATGTGTAAGGACTGATACCGACGGTCCTCGACGCGGTTCTGAATTCGAGCTTCGAATACCGCTTTCCTACACAGATCCGGACAGCAGGGCAACATCTCCAGGCCGCGCGTCTACACCAGCCCGTCTTCCTGCTAGCGAACCCATTGCCAAATCTCGTGCCCGGCGAACATCCTCCATAGATCATCGGCGCACGTCCCGCAGCCGCCATACTCCCACAGCTAGCAAGACACCCGACCTTTTTGAATTCAAGGCCACCTCGCCCCTTGGCCCTTCATCGTTTTCCCGTCGTAATAGCCTCTCTCAACAAGCCCAAGTTACCCCTTCCCGCCGGCCTTCGACAAAGAAATCACCAACGTTTGATCGCCACCTTGCTAAGAAGCATCCTCTTACTTTTTTAGTTGCAGAGGACAACAAAATAAATCGCAAGCTCCTCGTAAACATGCTTGGGAAACTCGGTTACACAGGCGTGCACGAAGCCTACGACGGCGCCGAGGCCGTGCGTCAGATGAGCGTTGACAGGATTGCGCGCGGCGAGAAGCCCATAGATGTTGTTCTGATGGACTTATGGATGCCGAATATGGACGGGTATGAAGCTACTCGAAGGATATTTGCAATGGAAAAAGAGCAAGAGAGGAAGGGAGAGAAAGGCTTCGAGGAAGACGACGATGACGATGGAAGAAAGAGAAGAAAGCAGGTTAAAGGTGTTACGGTGCTGGCTGTTAGTGCGGACGTGACAGACACTGCATTGGAAAAGGCGCGGGAGGTGGGAATGGAAGGGTTTATGACGAAGCCTTACAAGCTGCTGGATCTGCAGAGATTGGTTTTGGAGTATTGCTCCGGCGATAAATGATGGCCTTAACATTTGAACAAAACTCTGCCATCGGAGATTGCGAGATTCGCAGAGAGAAGGGTCATGGCGAGGGGAAGAATCGACTATTCGAATTAAAGATACCCACATATGCTGAGCCAGGACAGGAACAATGAGCTACGGAGGGCAAAGTAGGCCGAGTTTGCTTCTGAAAGGGTGTTATTTCGAGAGGGTTCCATGTCCTATAAGTTAGATGGGAAAGGTTTCATGATTGGGATGCCATATGTCATGATATACCAATAAATATATACCAACTCGCTAGGCCGCTTTGCTGTAGAGTATCTGGGTATGCGTGGCTATTGGCATTCGGAGACAAGGAGAAGAGCTGAGCTCCCGAGGTACTCTGAAGAAAAGTCGCTTAGATCAACGCGACTAAGCCCAATACAGCCTAGCTACCCGCTTCACCTTCGCACGAAATCCCAACGACAAACCATCTCCACATTCACATCGATACAACGCCAACCTCACGATGGCTGTCAAACAACGCAGTGGAATCGCTGTTGGTCTCAACAAAGGCCATGTATGTCTACTCTCTCCCTCTTATCGTTCATGATGGAGCTGTGCTGTAGGCCTCGTCAGCTTTGGAGCATGGGAGCTAACGGACTTGCTCGAGTAGAAAACCACCCCTCGCGAATCGTCACGCATATCACGCACCAAAGGACACTTGAGCAAGCGTACCGCGTTCGTAAGAGAGATCGTTAAGGAGGTGTCTGGGTAGGTCATCTGTCCCACCACGTCTTGAGTACGGGAGCAGGAAAGCATCAGGTCTACTTGATTGGAGCCCGAAAGTGTCGAAACCTGTGCCAACACGCGAGATGTTGGACTGTGTATCCTGCAACAAACCCCGCCTGGGCGGCATACTGGCGGCTCAAGTCAAGGGACTGTAGCTGATCCGCCTTGACCAATAGACTAGCACCGTATGAGCGTCGTGTGATCGAATTACTCCGCAACAGCAAGGACAAGCGTGCCCGCAAGCTAGCGAAGAAGCGAGTACGTATTGCCTTCCTTCGACTCCTACCGAACTCTTTCGAGTATCTACCCTGCACTATTTGAAGCTTTCTAGACTTGCTCTTGGACGGGTACCGGCTGACACTCATGGCTTGAATTACAGCTCGGGACGTTTGGACGTGCGAAGCGAAAGGTTGATGAGTTGCAAGGTGTCATTGCCGAGTCAAGAAGGGCTGGACATTAGATGAGGGTGTTCGGAGCTGGAGGACTTGCGGACGCGATCATGAAGACTCCTGTGTGGTCCATCTTACGGGTTAGCTTGATGGACCGAGATGGTGAGATGCAGGTTTTGACCTTCTGAACAAGTGGAACCTCGTGCCATTGCACCCTGTGCTGTCTATGGCGGCTCGCTCGTGACACACAGCAAAGGCTTCACGGCTATCTATTCCAACTCCATGTAGATGCTACTTGCGTGCTCCGTCTAAACCATGCTCGCTAATGTCAAGATGTACCATAACGTCGTGCACCATCGCTCACCCGAAGAAGGCCTTCAAGATCCCCGCACGTACCCGTTGTCTTTATCAAAATCGTGCTTTGTTGTCACTTCTTTCCTGGCAACTTAAGCCATCTAGGCACGCCTCCCTTCCTTTCCCGCCCTTCGTCCTTCTGCTTTCCTTTTCCCTCGACCGTTTCATTCGCTTTCTCGACCGTTTCGACACTTTCTATTTCCTTGACTTCGATTTGCTTGGCTTTGTTCTGGAATTCGGGTTTCAGCACGCTGCCTGCCCTTACTTCACTGCTTGCTCCAACTTCCCATAGGACATTAACAAGCACGCGTCCGGCCATGCCCAGATCACCTATCAGCCTCACGTTGCCGTCTTTGGGTAGACTCCTCGGTCCCTGCGCTGAGCTGAAATTGAGGGAAAACGGCTCGTTCTCTTTCTCCATGAGGCCTTTGACAAAGTCGTAAAGTGTGGTCGATGTATCCAGGTGTGAGAATGTGCTGATCACCTGCATTTGATCTGGAAAACGAACCTTGATTCCCACATCTTTTGCATCCGCAGTTTTCTTGGCTTGGGTCTCGGCCTGGACTGCGAGCTCAGCATCAGTGGGGAGGCGCCTGTTGACGCTTGATGTGGCAAGACGGGCTTGATGCAGTTTGGCGTGGGCGATGGTCGGCTCATAATCTTTCTCGTTGAACGCTTGGCGTGAAGCTGCAGGTGTCGAGGCTGACGACGGAGCGAACACAGATATTGGGCGCTCGGGTGGGCCGGTTACGATCGTGTCTAAAGTTGGCGAAGCATCGGAGAGGAGCGCACTAGATTCAGGGCGGGCCTGAGCTTCATCGCCTATGGGCGACTGGGAAGAGAACAGAGCTGCTGACTGTTGGGAGGGCGGTTGTATTTGAGATGGCGATGAAGGCTCTTGAGGCGACGGTCTTTCGCGATCGTTGGGGGCAGGGAAGGGTTCCAAGACGGATGGACCAGACCCTGCTTTTGCTGCACTGGCCGAGTGTACACCTCCGGTCTGTTCGCCCTCAGCAGATTTGAAATATTGGTCTATCTCCACAATCGCTTCTTCGAGAGGACGCTCGGTTCTACGGAAACTGAGGCGCAAGAGAACACCCCCACTATTGAACCCCAGCTGCGCAAGAGACTTTTGCAGGTCGGCGAATGAAACAAGCTCCCTTCCCATGACTTGTACTACTGGAGTCTCATAGAACAGTCTTCCGGAACCGCTCGCCCCAGTCTCCATTTGTGGTATCCCGCGACCAGTGAAGTTCCTGCTGGGCTCCGAGCCCGTCGATCCAGACTCGAAGTGTCTTAGTAGCAGCCATATTGTGGTTGTGCTTGGGAATTTTCCCGTGAGTCTGTTTGACGCGCCCGATTCTGAGTCCGGAAGCTGTAGAGCCACAGAGACAACTGAGGGCGAGCGCGACAGAACAACTACTTGTAGCTTGGCACCTGAGGATAAACCTGAGAGCCGGATGGGCTGTGAAAGATCAAGGGTCTTATTACTATTATTCCTATCCACAAATGCACATTAGCATAATCTTGATCAAAGTCGTAGTGGGACCTCCTACTTAAGGCCATGACGGGAGGCGTCTAAGCCGAGCTTTGTGCATGCTTCCTGTAAGACGTCGGCGAGGTGCTTGGCAGGCGTTGTTTTTATGACAGCCCGGCGTGCGGATGAGTCTAGAACAACAACGTGGGAGGCCATAGGTTGTAGATTGGAGCCCAGTGGAACAAGTGGTCCTTAAAGGACGGGTACGTGCTGGCGGATTATCTTGCTGAGTAGTGGAACCCTTTGTCAAGCGGGCATTTCAACGGCCTGAATGTACAGGATTGATCCCCTGTCGCGTGCAGTGGGACAAGAGTTGTAGAATAGAAGAGAAAATAGTCTGTGAAGCTGGAAGTCTCGAAGTTTGCCGTGTGCTCAATAGGGTGGTGGGGTGGTTTTATGGTTTTAGGGTTAAGATGCGGAGAAACGAGAAAGATTATTTGGTGGATACTCCCGCGCCGGACGGCCAAGATGTTTAAAGTAGACTTTTTGGCCACACGAGTAGGGCGGCGGTCACCCTAGACCTGATAGGGGGTGATTTCGGGGTACATTCTGTATATTTTGGCATGGTGTTTCAGCTCCCCCCCCCCTTCCTCCAATCCCCTCTGACGGCACCACCAGCGACGACAGCATAATTCCCTTACATCTCGGCCAGATACCTTGAGGCAACGGCGATAGTAGAGAGCTACTCCTGTCGCTCGTTATTCGCAATGGTTTCACCCGACGTCCACCACCTTTTCCATCACCCAATCGCAGACCATTCCTTCTCCGCAGACAGGCAGACACTAGCTGTGGCCAGAGACAACAACGTTGAGCTCTACAGCAGGTCTGGGAACAAGTTCAGCTTGCAAGATGAGCTGAAGGGACACGACAAGACTGTAACAAGTGTCGACATTGCGCCGAGTACCGGGCGAATCGTCACTTGCTCGCAAGGTGTGTCTGGGGAAAAGGTTAAAGGTACTATGGAAAAAGGCTGACTTGTGGACTCGCAGATCGCAACGCATACGTTTGGGAACCGTCACCTTCCGGCTGGAAGCCTACGCTCGTATTACTCCGCATCAATCGCGCAGCTACATTTGTACGGTGGTCTCCATCGGAGAAGAAATTCGCGGTCGGCTCTGGTGCCCGGGTCATTGCAGTCTGTTATTTTGAGGAGGAGAATGATTGGTGGGTGTCGAAGCATTTGAAGAAGCCCATACGAAGTACCATCACAACTGTGGCATGGCACCCCAACTCGGTCCTTTTGGCGGCGGGATCTACAGATGCGCATGCGAGGGTGTTCTCGAGCTTTATCAAGGGGGTCGATGCTAGACCCGAGAGCAGTGTCTGGGGCGAAAGACTGCCTTTCAACACTGTGTGTGGAGAATTTTTAAATAACTCAGCGGGTTGGGTACATGGCTGTGCTTTTTCGCCAAGCGGCAACGCTCTGGCGTTCACTGCACATGATAGTAGTATCACAGTCGTCTATCCAAGCGGTCCTGATGAGCCTCCCACCGCCGTCGTCAGCCTTAGCACGCAACTCCTGCCCTTCCTGAGCCTGATCTGGAATGGAGAGAGCGAAATCATTGCTGCTGGATATGTAAGTAATCTTCATGCCTATGGGAACCTGCAGCTGACGCTGGGCAGGACTGCGAAGTATACAGACTGCGGGGTAACGAGCAAGGCTGGCAGATTGTAGGCTCCATGGAGTCGAAGGGCAGGCCCGGATTGGAGGAAATGCGTGAAGAATCTGCTCTGAACATGTTTAGGCAAATGGATCTAAAAGGAAAGAGCAAGGACGATACCCAGCTCAAGACAGTGCACCAGAACACCATCGCCACAATTAGAACTTATGATGAAGCTGGCGGAACCGTCAGAAAGTTCAGCTGTGAGTACCCGCTGGTAGTTGGGGGTTCAGGAAGAACGTCCACATGCTAATTCTTCGCAGCCAGCGGTGTTGATGGACGAGTGGTCATATGGTCCACATGAGATGAGGGCTTTGTATCGATTCCAAAAAGTATACAACGCATATCTTCCAGGGCGCTTCGCACTGATATGAGAAGAATCCCCCAGTCAATGGCCATTGAAGATTAGAAGGGGTTCATGTCGACTGAGGAAAAAGTACAATAGATAAATTCTGTCGTTATAGAACCCTCTGGATGCCAGAAGTAGGGTGATATTCTAGAAGGCGGTGGTCCAGACTATGATTTTCTCCACAGCCCCTTTTTGTTTCCTCAAGCCCATTCCTATTTATCATCACTTGCCGAAGCATACTTCATGACATGGTTCTCATCCAGCGGCCGCCTCGATTTCTGAAAGTTATACAACTTCATTGATATTGCACGTACGTTGCTCCGCACATGAGCGACATGGCACACCAAGACCAACAGCAGGAAATAAGAGACGGTCCTAGAGACCGTGTGGTCACAGCCTAGACCTTTGCGTCAGGAGAGATATTCGATCCTCCTAGAATCCTCATCCAATAGTACTTGGCTCCAATCCCCGACGTCAAGGAACAATTTTCTCCGCGCCCCTTCAATGCCTTCCCGAACGCAGTGATTGGCCCTTCAATATCTTATCACTTGGCACACTGACACACGCACACTTTTAGGTCCCTGATGCTGGGGAGAGTTTCTCAAGTCACAATTCTCAAGAATTACCCCTGTCTCGGCGTAACAGCCAGTCTATGAGAGCAGAAGAGCACTATGCGGGGCCAGCCTTCGAAAATGCTGCAAGTAGCACCAATCCAGTTTCTCTAGCAGATGGGGCGAGCTCTGCATCACCGATCGCCTCCGCAGTGAGCCAGAGTCCAGCGAGTGACGCAGGAGTCGACCATCATCCTGCAGCCGCTGCTCCCATAATTATCGAAAGTTAGGCGAACCTGCTTCAGACCAACGAAAGCATCTGCACCATGGTTGCCTCAAATCGAGTGCAGCTCTCGTACCAGGTTCCCCCCAGCATCTCCGCGCTCTGCCGCCAACGCTCGCCGATTCCAGCCCTATGCAACCGACGGCTTTCTATGTCGCTCTGGTAGGGGTTGGGTGAGCTCCCAGTGCTGTTGGCTAGACTACGTACGGATTTTCGGAGCCCCAATTTTCTCCTTCAGACGTAGTCTTGAGGCTTAAGACATATATTATGTTGGGTGTGTTTACTCTCGAAAATGATTCCGAGGCTCAAAACACCCTCTCAAATAAGCAACACTGACAGCGAAATTGGAATCAAGACTGCGCAAATTGCGGATACACTGTGGCACCAGGCCGTGGAAGCTGAAGATCACGCGGAAAGACTTGAAAGCGTGTACCGCGTGGGCAGTTTGTATTCATTAGTAGAGAGTGTAGTGAGTGGTGCTCTCGCGGCATTAGCAGGGCAAACGATGGGAGAGGAGGCATTGTACGTGACCGTCATGGCGAGTGAAGATCTGTACAGTTCGCTACTGTGGTAGCAGGCAAAGGGGGAGCTGGATGGACTGTTGGAGCAATTCATAGAATCCTAGAAGGGCTCATATCAGCGAAAATGAGCGAGCACTAGAAATGGGAATGGATCGTGATCTTATGGGTTCAGCAATACGGTGCTAAGTGAGAGGATTTGGTACGAAGAGACGGCATGGCGAATAATTGGACATGTTCAGATATAGAGCATATTACCAGTAGGCGAAGTGGTGAAGCGAAATATGATACGTACGAGAGTAGTTTTGTTGCCAAGTCCGCCTGAGTTGGGGGAGTGGTAGGAATCCAGAATTTCTTAGAAAGCCATCGCCGTCTTCGGAACAGCACAAGGGGAGAAAATTCATTGTACCTCAATTCTTGGGAGTACAGGGATTTGAACATGAAGATTCTGACAGTGAACTTCCTGACCTGTGCCGTCAAAGCATGCAAGACTTCTTCCCTTTCCTTTCCCCTCCATTTTAAAGACGCGGAGCTCGAGCAGTCGGACATTGAGTACAATGCTTCATTTCTACGGAACATCCTTCCTAGGATAGACTGGGAAGCGTTCAAAATTACTGCTAACGAGGTATGTGCCTCGTGTCAGCCACTCAGAATTTTTGCTGTTCTCCTTTGCATACATATATCCAATAAGTATGACCTTGCACCACGTCTATACTCTATCGCTGTTTCCTCAATCACGACGTCTCGATCAACCCTCCAATTTTTGTTTATGGAGCTAGTCACTACTCACCGCTTCTCATCTTTAGCTCGGCTTCACTACCGTTCCCAGTGAAAAGCCAACAATCTCCGCTCCCACGACGGATCTTTCAACTCCTGACATCGTCAACACGACCTCCCATACGGAAGTTTCCCACGACAAGGTAATGCGAGACCTGCACACCCTTCTCCTCGAGACCGAAGTTCGCGAGGGTAAGATGGTATGCGGCAATTGTGGGCATGAGTACAGGATAAAGGAGGGGATTGCCAATTTTCTGTTGCCCAGTCATCTTGGTGAGCTGTCTCCGTTCATACTTGTGATTTTTACTCTACATTTACGGCTTGATCTGCAAGAATCTGCTTCTTGTCTTCTAAGCAGTCAAGCCAATCTATGGAAAGGGTCTTGGCTCATCGGTTGTAGTCTGACCGAGCATGGACCATCCGAAGGATATTCGGTGAAAGTGCATGTCTGGAGAAGGCCGCAGATGGAACATTGAAGCACGCTCGAGGATATCCAAAGGTTAGACAACTAAAAAAGCGAGGTGTTTTAGCAGAATTCGAATGACGCTAGGGCACGGAGCCTGTTCGCATTCTTGACATATTTCTCCATTTCTGAAGAGCAGGTTTTTGGAGACCTTCTACAAAGGTGGGGGAGATAGAGATGCTTTTCTGGATGAGCAGTGGATTTCACAGGAATCCAAGCACCCTAAAAGCATCATATCAGATAGTGATTTAGTATACATTATTTTTCGGCGACCTCAATGCGCACGCTTCCAGATAGCTGACCCAAGCACCCAGCCCTTCCAGCTTGATTTTCACTGGAAGTCGCCTGACGTTTTTAGAAACGCCTTGGATGCTGTGATAGCTTGATGCAACGCTGATGGACTTGGCCGCCAAAGACTTATCTACCAACATGACGTGTAGATATAACAAAAGTCAGACATGAAGGAAGATGTCAATTGAGAAAGCCTTTGCAACGTGCAGTGCCACAAAGACAAGGTATTCGATCATCGCTGCCCCATTCCCGTTCGAATTTGTAGTCATATGTGAGTTCTTCATCTGAGCAAAGATTAGTGTGAGCTTCGGGGAAGAAGAGAGGTAGTAGAAGAAGAAGAGACCTACTTTGCCCAATGTCCCGGAGGGCATAGATGACAATTCGCTTGCTGCCTTCTACTTTGATGATCTTGGCGGTGCAATTTGGATCACAGCTGTGATTGATGAAACGTGCGATGCCACCGCGCTTCGTAGCGTCGATGACGGTATTTTCGTCGATTCTGAAAAGGTAGCTGCTGCCGATCCCGCTCTTCAAGTATTGCCGTTCTCGCATGTCGGCCACCTGCTGTCGCACCTTCTCGCCAACGTACTCTATGATCATGTCATTGGCAGCGATGTTCTCCATTGCGTAAAGTCCCCAATTGTGGATGGCAGAACGAGCAAATTTGACAGGCTTCTTTCGTTTCTTGAGCTGATTGAAGCGGATCGCGTCACCTTCGCCATTGGATGTGGCCAGCACCTGTTTTTGGGCGGCAATATCGGCGACGAGACGACGATTGTTGACACGGTTCGACCGTGAGGACGACTTGGATTGGGTTTTCGCCAACGCCAGCGCCACGGCTTCCGCAGCGGCAGCAACAGGGTCATCCTTCGCCTGGGCTTCCCGTTCTTCGCGAGCTTTCTGAACCTTGATCCGATGGGGCAGGTACTTGGACTTTTCCGACTCCAAGATTTTCGTGGTCCCTTCAGTCCTGGCGCAGCCTGTGGAGTTTGGTACATAATAACCGTCGATGTTGGTCTCGGCTCTAATGACGCCCCTCTCACCACCACGATTAAGCGCCTTGATCTCTTTTTGCTTCCAGGCCCATAGGGAGACATTACCCAGACTTGCCTCGGATCGATCAGCCAGGACTTGTCGCAGGTATCGTAGGTCTTCTTCGTCTTTGACATTATGCTGCCATCCGTCCAAGTCAAGCACTACATTCGGATCCTCAGCAACCGTGCGCTGAGGTTCCCCCTTCGTTGCACTCCATTCGTTCTCAGCTGTTGCTTGCTCTGTAGGTTCAATCACCACTTCAGGCTGGATTTCCCCAATCTTCGGAGCATTTGCCATTATCTCATTAAATTCAGCCTTGGCTTGCCGCTTCTTGAGGGCTTCTCGCTCTTCGAAGACCTGCTTCTTGGTCTTCTTCTTCTTTCCTTTTGTCTGTTTTGATGTTACCAATCTGCTCTCGGAATCGAGGTCCGGCGTTTCGCTAATATCTTTCGATGGATTGTCAGCTAGACCGTCCATTTCAAAGAACTGGATGCCTGTGACCGAAGAATCGATCTCTATTGTCGAAGAAGGTACAAGGACATTTCCGTCGTCTTTGCTAATCCCGAATAACTCTTCATCTTCCTTCTGCTTCTTTTTGTCAGCAATGTCCTGGATAAGTCGTTTTCTCTTCTTGGACGTTTGTTGAACTTTGCTGGCATCCCGAGAAATCTCCTGATCTATATCGGTCATAGCTGGCGTGACATCATCAGTATCTTCCTCGTCAGGCATCGTACTCCATGCTGAAGCTCTACTGTGCCGGCGAGTTTTCTTCGGTGTTGGGTTGGTGCTCTCGTTTTCCGACATGTCTGACGCAATGCTCATCCGGCTCGCTGGCCTACTGTCCTGCTCTTCGGTATCTCTTGTGAAAGTAGTACGCCGTTCATCTTCCGAATCCTCGTCATCGTCTCGAAATGTGGGCAAACGATGGTGAAGTCCACGGACTGCCATCTTCTTAGGAGCTTTCTGCTTACGCCGTTCATCTGTGAAACCAACGTTCTCTCGCTTACCACCGACTCCTTTCCGAATTCTGGGCAGAGTAGTAACGTTCAACGTCGAAGTCGCCAGGGGCCGACGGCCATTGATCAAGACATCGCTCCTCGAATCTGGCGTACCGTTTGGCGGTGTTTCGCTCATGTCAAATTTGGAACCGCTTCCTCTCCTGTCGTTCGGATCTGTGATATTCAGTCTCCGTCTTTTATCCGCATGCCGGTCAGGATCCAGAAAGTCATATAGAGTTGGTGCTGCAAGCTTGAGTCGGACATCCTGCATGAGCTTGACTTGGAGCTCAGTTCTGAGAACTTCTGCCGCTTCGCTGACGGGGTCGAGGTTCTTAGCTCTTTGCTTTTTTTCCTCCTCGAGATCCAGCTCATCCTCCCTTTGAACCCTTTCCCGCTCTGCCTTTTCACGTTGCTCTGCAATAGCTCTCTCAGGAGTGGGGCTTCTTTCGTAATTGGGATTTCCAAACTCATGACACTCCATGTTCATGATGTAGGTGAACAATTCACGCAAACGATACGCTTTGTAGCATTTGACCGCAGCTTCCTCGCCTCGTTTCGAATTCTCGAATATCACATAATACCCTGTCTTGTCGCACCTCACTTGCTCCCAATTCTCGTTCTTGAGTCTCTTCTTCAGATGTGGTACCGTTTTAGGCATTACAGGCACGTAACAATGAGCAATGAAGATATACGGATCGCGCTTAATTTGATCCAATATGGGCTTCTCCTCTATCGAGCCTGGGTAGTCGACTTCCGCAGCCTTTCTGGAAGCATCGAATTGCGAAGGTGGCTGTTGTATTGCAGTGGATCGTGGTAATGGCGTCGTTGGTACTAGTGGTGGTGGCAGGTTGGGCCGCACAGGAAATTTCGCAGAAGGACCTTTTGGCGCAGATGGAGGAGGCCCCGGTATCTCCATACTCGTTTCCTTCTTTGGCATTTCCACCTTTTTCTCTTTGTATCGCTGTCTTTCCTTGGCCTTGGCCAGTGCACGCCGGCCCACAGACCCATCACGATCAAGTTCAGCAAAAACAGGACAGAGACCAACCCTAGTCTGACCGTCTTTGCATTCTAGGTGAGCTTTCTTTGCAGCAGCGCTTGCAGATGTGGCCGGCCCGCCGCGAAGCGACCGACTGTCCTTGTATCTAATAAGGCATATACCCAGAAAGCTACCGTTCTCCGGATCAGTGTGACTAGTGATGTCTGCTATGTCTCCAAAGCTAGAGAAAAGATGACGTATTTGGTTGACAGGGGTAAGAGGATCAAATCCGGTCACCACGATTCTAATTGGCGGTCCAGGCCCAATCGACGTTTCCTTGTCATACTGGTAAGCTTTTAATGAGTACGGTGCGATTCGGTGGCGGTTCTTGTGCTTGTTTGCAGCTCCTTTGGTATAGTTAGAAATTCTTAATCGGGGGTCTGTTGGGGAAGCCCCATCTTCCTACAAAGAAATTCCATTAGCTTGCCCAAAGCCTGAAACAAACACGTAAATGTACACATTGCAATCAAACACACCTCTTCGCCAAATGGACTGAACTGAACCTGACGGCTTCTCTTTTCCTTTCCCTTCAGCGTTTTGTCTAAATCGGGGTCGTAAACGGCTTGGAATCCCTTGACCTCCCCTTTGCCAGGCCGTGCCGACAGCGCGGCTGGCAGTTGGGCACGTGCAAAATCCAAGCCTCGATAAATCGACGGTCCTTCCACTTGGTCTCGCGGGGGTGATAGTGCCGAGTTTCCAGCTGAGAGATGCTCATCATGAGTTCGCCTTTTGGGCGGCGAATTATTACCATTCGCTCGAGGAGAGGAGTCCGTGTTGGTGAGGGGCGTTAGGCTTGTGGATTTGTGTGGTTCATCTTGATGCGCCATGTTGGCATCTCTGTTGACTGCACTGAAGATAGAAGATGTAGTGCTCGTAGAGCTAGTGGAGCCAACTTCATGTGCGATGTCGCTGTTCGCAATTTCGTTCTCCTCATGCGTCAGCGAGCTTGACATTGCGTTGAAATGGCCATTTGGTGTTCCGTGGGCAAGGGTGTCGATTTCGCCCTCGCCGTCAGAGGGAGCAGGAGGTGCAGAAAGCGCGCTAGAGGAACAAGACAGGCCAACGGACGGGGACTGGTGTCTTCTGCGATCCTGAGAAGCTTTGGAACGTTTTTGTTGGAGCACTGAAGGAGCAGTAGGGAAGAAATCGGCAAAGCCCTTTGACGAGCGCGACATCCTTGGAGATGGTTTCTATCTGTACCGTTTGAGATGCACCATTTCGCCGCTCCAACTAGCTATCCCAAAAAATGTGACCGCCGGTTTGTCTCTCATGTACTGATTATGGAGGCTTGAGATTCTGGAAGCAGATATTGTGCGCTGTGGCTTCGCACGCGGTGGGAGGGGTCTGGGCTAACGCGATCACCGGCAGAGTGAATGTCAGGCAGATAACAATTCGATTGGTGGATTCAAGTCTGTGAATGAACCTCGCATGAGTGAGGTAAGAAAAGGGCAGCGAAGTCAGAACAAAGTTGGGTTTCAGAGGGTAGGCAAATGGCAGGCACTGGTCATGAGCAGCAACTGGATGTAGTGAGGTTACGGTTGCTTTCACATTTCCCAAAAAACCCCGTAATTTTAGCCGATTCCTGATTCCGAGCCGCCGAAAACGAATCAAATCATGGCGGATCGCCTTCTTCTATACACCTTCACGCGGTTTAGTACAGGGCCTTTATCCTACAGTACACGAAGACAAACATAATTATTTGGTGGATATGTCACTACATCAAAGCCTAAGAAATTCGCGCGGCGCCTTGATCAATGACGACAGCGGCAATAGTTACCAGAGGCCATCATTCTGGATGCTGCAGCACAACTTTACCAGCAGCTTCGCTCAACACGAAAGCAAGAGCAGAGGCGTGGACTACAAACGGAGCCTCAGGGCTGTTTTCTATCATCTGTCCTTTGCCGCAGAGGTCCATTTGACAGGTCTATTAATATCGCCGCTCGCGAAATCGAACATCTTCTGCATTGCTGAAGTGTATTAAGCTAACACAAAGTCCAATGGAAACCTGAGTTTGATGTTGAAGCAGAAACTATTCCTCATCTCGCCTTCAGCCTGTGACGACGAACAGGTCTGCCTAGAGTGACCACATCCGAGCAGAAGCCCCTTCGGGTATTTGGGAAAGATAGTACTCAAACAAAGATGTGGATGATCTTCGGATCATTATGAGGCAAGGGTTCGAGTGTGCCTAGGCCAGCACTGATTGATATGAGCAAAGGGGTGACATAGTTCCGGAACTTCCATTCCCTTCCAGTCGCCTCTGGGACCGGTATCTTTCGTCTGCAATGTCCGATATATGGGACTGGCAATAATGAATCTAGCCCTTGTTGCATGGTGACAGGTATTCTGTAGATGACGGTGCAACTCCTCCGCTTGCTCAAAGCTAAAAGCTGCCATTGGCGGAGCTGGAACACCATTTTCTTCTGCGAAAGGCACTGATCAACATTGGTGGTGGGTTCCCGTTGTAGTTTAGATGTTTGCTAATGCTGTCTCAGTTCTGTAAGAGTTGGACTTCAGATGTGAGGACCGAAGGTGAAATCAAAGCTCCCGGCTTTCCCTTACTGCCAGTTACAATAAAGGGAAAATTGAGTGCTGGACGAGGTCTTGATCTACGCACCGAGTCTAGTAGATGACGTGCTTAATAAGTAGCTGAATCCTGGAGATCTGAGGCTGTATCGCCTGCCGTCACACAAACTTCTCAAAGCTCAAAGTCCTAAGTAGTGGCAAAGGGTGACTGTCTTAGGATCACAGGGTTATAGAACTGTAAGATTGTAAAATTGGCCTACTAGAAGAGCTACTAGAGGAAACGGCAGTCCGTAAAATGTCCAAGGCAAATGAATGCATGGTCGAAGTCATGATTTCCAGAATTGAAAAGACACCTTGGGAAGCCTAGAGCACAGTTGTCGTTCTGCCCTTGGTCACATCGTGTTCCCGGATCTCTACCATTCAATATCCGGTATTGTCGTAAGTGGGTAAGGCTGGATACCGGCATGGTTGGTGCTGCCTTTGATGCAGCAGCATGCAAGCTCCATTTTGCAAGCGGCGCTACTGCAAGGAACGCTTTCGGCGCTCGTATAATGTGCATGCTATTTTTGGTTCTTTGCCATGACATTTTTGCTCCAGGACAGGACAAAGGTAGGTAGTCATAAACTGGACTGCGCCTGTCTCGCCACGTACGTGCAAAGTTGTGTAAGAAGACAAACACGAAAGCAGAGAAAAGGGGCAAGGTCTCAGCCTTCATGTCATTTGCTGGGCTGTTAGCGCGTCGTTTCGGAGTGACACTGACAGGGGTAAATCCGTCAAAGCTATAAACAACAAGCTTGCCTCCTTCACAACCTCAACATCTTCCCGACCAACCCCCTACCTTCTCCACTAGATCGTGTTGACTGTGGTCTCATCAGTTTCAAAAACACTCAAGTATTTACTTCTTTGAAAATCTCGCTTCAACACCCTCTCGTTCATTGCAAACATGTGGTTAGTCATGGCCCTGATCTGGTCTTTTGGCAGGTAAACATCCTAAAGCTGACAACATCTTTTATCTTCACAGCGGTATCTTCGGCTACATCAACTACTTGGTCGAGAAGGACCGCAAATACATTATCGAGACACTCGTCAATGGACTCTCGCGCTTGGAATACAGAGGATACGACTCGGCAGGTCTTGCTGTTGATGGAGACAAAAAAAATGAGGTCCTTGCGTTCAAGGAGGTTGGCAAGGTTGCCAGGCTTAAGCAGCTTATCGCTGAGAGCGAGCCAGACATGAACAAGGTCTTCGACTCCCACGCCGGCATTGCACACACGCGGTGGGCTACACATGGCCAGCCATCACGAATCAACTGTCATCCCCATCGATCAGATCCGAGCTGGCAATTCTCCGTCGTCCACAATGGTATTATCACCAACTACAAGGAATTGAGAGTGCTTCTTGAGGGCAAGGGGTTCAAGTTCGAAACCGAAACCGACACCGAGTGTATTGCCAAACTCGCAAAGTATCTATACGATGCGCACCCAGACATCGAGTTTCTCGTGCTCGCCAAAGCTGTCATCAAGGAATTGCAAGGAGCCTTTGGTCTTCTCCTCAAATCGGTGCACTACCCACACGAGGTTATCGCGGCTCGCAAGGGCTCACCACTTGTTGTGGGCGTGAGGACACAGAAGAAGATGAAAGTTGATTTCGTCGATGTGGAATACGCTGAAGACGGCCCTCTGCCTGCTGAGCGAGCTTCTCAGAATGTTGCAATTAAAAAGGCTTCGGCCAGTCTCCTCGCACCCCCGGACAAATCGCTCCTTCATCGCTCACAGTCCCGCGCCTTCTTGTCTGAGGATGGACAACCACTTCCCACCGAGTTCTTCTTATCCTCGGACCCCTCGGCGATTGTCGAGCATACTAAGAAAGTGCTGTACCTTGAAGACGACGATATCGCTCACATTCACGAAGGCTCCCTCAATATCCACCGTCTTAGCAAGGACGATGGGACATCCAATGTACGAGCCATTCAGACTCTCGAGCTGGAACTCCAAGAAATCATGAAAGGGAAATTCGACCACTTCATGCAGAAAGAGATTTTCGAGCAGCCCGAGTCCGTCATCAACACAATGCGTGGACGCTTAGATGTTGCCAACAAGAAGGTCACATTGGGTGGCTTGAAGCAGTACATTAGCACCATTCGCCGCTGCCGCCGCTTGATCTTCATTGCTTGCGGTACTAGCTTCCATTCTTGTATGGCCGTTCGTGGGGCTTTTGAGGAATTGACAGAGATCCCCATCTCTGTCGAGCTTGCATCGGATTTCTTGGACCGACAAGCCCCTGTATTCCGCGACGACACTTGCGTTTTCGTGTCTCAGTCGGGAGAGACAGCGGATTCCCTCATGGCTTTGAAGTACTGCCTTGAGCGAGGGGCCCTGACCGTAGGCGTTGTCAACGTGGTTGGCTCGTCGATCTCGCTCCTTACTCACTGCGGTGTGCATATCAACGCCGGCCCTGAGATTGGTGTTGCCTCGACCAAGGCGTATACCTCACAATTCGTCGCCATGATGATGTTTGCGCTCTCTCTCAGCGAAGACCGTTCGTCAAAGCAGAAGAGGCGCGAGGATATCATGAATGGTTTGGCTCATGTTTCCGAGCAGTTCAAGCAGATCTTGAAGCTTAATGACCCTATCAAGGCCATGTGTGCCAAATTCCTCAAGCACCAAAAGAGCTTGTTACTCTTGGGCCGTGGTAGTCAGTTCTCGACCGCGCTGGAAGGTAAGAGATCACCCTCCACCAAAAGCTGGCGAGCTTCATGCTGACCATAAAATGTACAGGTGCTTTGAAGATTAAGGAAATCTCCTACCTTCACTGTGAGGCAGTCATGTCTGGAGAGTTGAAGCACGGTGTGCTAGCCCTAGTTGATGAGAATCTGCCCATTATCATGATTCTCACTCGCGATGACATCTTTGCCAAATCGCTCAACGCTTACCAGCAAGGTAATTTCTCACATGAATTCGCCCTAGCCTTGAATTGTCCACTAATACTCCAATCCAGTCATTGCCCGTGGTGGTCGACCAATTGTCATTTGCAATCCCAATGACTCCGAATTTCCATCTGAGCAGACGGAGAAAATTGAGATTCCCAAGACCGTTGACTGTCTCCAAGGTTTACTCAACGTCATCCCTCTCCAGCTTATCGCATACTGGCTCGCCGTGGGTGAAGGCCTCAACGTTGATTTCCCTCGGAATTTGGCCAAATCTGTTACTGTGGAGTAGATGATGACGGTCAAGGGATCGGGTTCAATATGGTTGAGGCCAGTTCAATTGGACGAAGCCTTTCTTTGGCGCTGTGAGGGTGGTCCGAAAAGCATGGAATGGGATAGCAGTCACGAATAGATAGACGATTCGCAATGAAATTAAAACAGCATACTCCACATTGTTGTGCTCCCTTTTCCTTCCTCGTTCAAACGCTGTTGGCGGACGACGCAACTGGGTGGGGCAAGTCGAGATCGGAGTGGTCTTCCAAGCGAATTACGATTGCAATTGCAATTGGCCACGCTTGTTTCCGATCCGAACTGTTGATATCTTTTCATCATTTGCCCAGTACATGAGTGCATATAATGGCATCGCTGAAAGGCCCTGGTGAGACCCAAATTCACGATGGCAAGTGCCCTGTTCCGCCCATCCCCAAATTACCTAGCTAATGCTTCGCCATCATCAGGCTCCAACCTCCGCATAGCCATAGTCCACGCCAGATGGAACATACAAATGGTTTCGGCTCTCGTGGCGGGTGCGCGCAAATCACTGTTAGCTTCTGGCGTCAGAGAAGAGAACATAGTGGTTCAAGACGTGCCGGGCAGCTATGAACTGCCCTTCGCTGTGCAAAGGTTTCTTATGACCCCCTCCTGTACGTCAGCTTAAAATGCCGATTGATTCGTTCTTCCCAGAATGTACACATCCTCACAGATTGAATCCTCGAACAACCCCACTGGGCCCATCTCAGCGGTCACGGATCTGCTGTCCTCCGCTTCCTTGACCGACCTCACCATGCCAGAACCCACCGCCTCCTCTCCACAAAACTCGTCCAAGTCTTCGACGGCACCTTTGGCAACACCATTCTCAGCGATCATTGCAATTGGCGTTCTTGTAAAAGGCGAGACCATGCACTTTGAATACATTGCTGACGCAACATCACATGGCTTGATGAAGGTGCAACTGGATCTAGGAGTGCCGGTTGTATTCGGATTGTTGACATTGCTAAACGAGGAGCAGGGCAGGGCGAGGGCGGGAATGGATGGTGAACACTGTCATGGGGAAGACTGGGGCAGAGTAGCTGTTGAGCTGGGCGTGAAGAGGCAGGTTTGGGCGGAGGGAAAATTCTCATGACAAAGGGAGCATCCAGGCAATGCACGCTCATGTACGCCATTAGCAGGAAAATTGGTCCACATACGGCCTTCAAAATTGTGTGAGCAGCCACATAGGTTGAAGTATCGAAGTGGGAATCTCAAGTACCAGACAAAGCGCCGCATAGGCACCTGACGCATGCTAAAATTGTATTATTACACCATTTGCATCTGTCCAGCTCATTCCTCCATCGTCTCCCCTTCGGCGGCCGTCGTTTCCTCTTCGTCGTCGCCCTCCATCGCCTTCTTGGCTGCCTTCTCTGCCTCCTCTAAGATGTCCTTCGGGACCTCCTGGTGCCTTCCCTTGGTTGGTCCCTCGGTCGAGCTAATCCAGGACATCTCCAGCTCAAAATCTTTGTCCTTACTGTCCTCGTGTGCAACATAGATGATTCGAGCTGCTTCCCTCACGCCGGCTTCGAGTGACAGATTGCCCGATGCTAGATCCAGCTTTTCGAGTTCCGCTTTAGCTGCCTGCCTACCTTTCCCTGTAGCTGCGCCATAGTATCCCTGCAGACGTTCCATTAGTCAGCGTCAAGGTTCGTACGAACGACACGCTCACCCAGTAAAGACCACTTGGTTCGATCATGTACAAGCCCGGACCTCCAGCCTTAGTGCCTGATACCTTCCCACCAGCGCCGATGCTTGGCCCACTACCCACTTGTCCATCTACTCCCAGCTCTGCTTCCGAATCCCAGCCACCGACTATGGCTGTTACACCAAACGGTCTGACACTTGAGTAAAGTGTGTATGCTTGGACGTAGCCACCTAATCTACCGGCAAGAGCAGCGAGAGGTATAGGTGCTTTGTATGTCGACCGCCATGATGAAGCCTCATCTCGTGCTCGTGATACAAAATGTCGACCATCTGGGACAAGGCCTGAAGATACCTATGATTGCATATATTAGTTCCATCACTTAGGCTCGCCCATGAATGTGCACTTACCACACCGACATTGCGATCGACCGTTGCTATCCTCTTGTTCGCACCAGGTTTTAACAATTTGCTGGTTACAATCTTCTCTACTGCCAAGACAACACCATCTTTACATCGAATGCCGACGCAGGTACCTCCGTTCTCGACTGCTTTGACCGCGTACTCGACCTGAAAGAGAGGATCAGTTCCGAAAGGTCTGGAAAGCACGAGTAATCAAGGCCACCTGAAAGTTCCTGCCGTCAGGTGAAAAGACAGAATTCTGAAGGTCGTACCCCGTACCAATGGATGTCTATGTGAACGCTGTTAGCTCATATTCAAAATTCGCTTGTTCGAAATGACTAACCATGGCGACAGTAGAGGCGGAGATTCGAACGTAAAAATGAGAAGACCTGAAAGGAGGGTATCATGAAGCTGGTCTCAGCACTGGGAACGAAGCTGGGAGCTCAGGCAGGTGCTTTGCGCGTCGTTGCGCTAGCGGCCTTGGCAAGCTGCTTGGATCATTAAGCCATCATACCTTCTACCTTTCAGATCTTCCACGCTTTCCGAAATCTCCTCGATCTACTCACCTTGATTACAGCAGCCATAGATCTTCCACGCTTTCCGAAATCACCTCGATCTACTCACCTTGCTTACAGCAGCCATAGATCTTCCAGTATGGCGTCAATACTCGGCGCGAATCCAACCCTGACTTCAATTCCAAGCTACTCCTTCTCCCAAGCTTCACACAACAATGGGGCAACTGGTAATAAAGAACACGCCTTCTACCCGTAAGACTGGGTATCATTGCTTGTATGCCACCATCTAACTATGCCAGATACACAGACAATGGCGGCTCTACACTAGGCATCACAGGCAATGATTTTGCCATCATTGCAGGCGATACTCGTTTAACCTCAGGCTACAGCATCAATACTCGTTACTCCCCCAAGGTATTCAGGATCGGTGGCGATGATGAAACAGGAGAGGGTGCACACATCATACTTTCGGTTGTCGGTTTCGCAGCAGACGGTACAGCTCTCAAGGAACGCCTCAACGCAATCGTCAAGATGTACAAATACCAGCATGGCAAGAAGATGTCTGTCAAGGCTTGTGCCCAGAGATTAGCTACAATTCTTTACGGCAAACGGTTTTTCCCCTACTACGTGACGGCGATCCTAGGTGGATTGGACGAGGACGGCAAAGGGGCGCTGTACAGCTACGACCCAGTTGGCTCTTACGAGCGTGAGCAATGTAGAGCCGCGGGGGCTGCAGCTAGCCTGATAATGCCGTTCTTGGATAACCAGGTCAACTTCAAGAATCAATATCTGCCGAGTACTGGCGAAGGTCACGACCTGTTGGCACGGCAGGCAGAGCCCTTGCCAAGGCATGAAGTGGAGCAGCTTGTAAGGGATGCGTTCACGAGCGCGACCGAGCGCCATATCGAGGTTGGGGATGGGTTGCAAATGCTTGTCATAACAAAGGAAGGGATTGAGGAAGCGTTCTTCCCACTGAAGAGAGACTAACCTGGAGGTTTCACGACGTAGCATGGTGTCGACGAGACATCGCACTGGCGCAATAGTGTATGTATCTGAGCGCTTGAGTATGCCTACATGGACTCACAGACCTCGATTTAGCCATAGCCCTGAACCTTTCTACCTCGCCCCTGCCATGCCTTTTCACCGCAACAACTTCGGATTCCGCGTGTGCTAAATACCTGATTTTGGTTCTCCGACGCCAACTCCATTGTTGTCCATGACTTCTGGTTTTGACTCTATCCCGATCCACATGTCCTCATGCTCAGAACTGCATGCTAATGCCCTGCAAACTGCACCCTGTTTGCGCAAACGCGACTAAAAGCGTTCTTTCATACGTGAGGCCACAGTTCTCAAGTTGCCGTATACCTTGCCCTGAAAGATAAAGTATGTCAGGCAATTGCATTAAACAAGAGAGTAGCTGGAGACTTACCGGTGGACTTCCTAATATCAGGCTACCTGTTTTTGCAAATATATTAACTCAAATGGCCGAGGACACTGCACCCCTTGACCTCCACAAGGAATGCCTGATGGAAATCTTACAGATGGCTTCTGTTGCAATGTGGATGTTTCTGAACCCTCCCAAAACATGTATGGTCTGGTCCGCCAACACAACTCTAGTTTTACTCGCGTTTTCGATAGCGAACTTTGTCTTGCCTAGAAAGAACCCCGGTATCAGCAAGTCAAACAGGAGACAGTCCCGTCGTGAGGTTTTACCTCCTTTTCCCGCTATACGTCCAATTGCTCGATTTTTGTGCTCTCCATTCAGCGTCTTCACATCTTTGATTTCGAAGCTATTTATCAATTAGTCTCCATGGAAGCTGTGCCCATTCCGTTAGGGGCTTGGGGGTGATAGTACGTTTCGATATACAAATCATCGAGCCGCAGCATTGCGATAGCATCCTCCAAATCAAACCCCAAGCAAAACGCCCGCACAAAATCCTCGCCCTTCTGCAGTGCTCCTGAATCAACGGTATACGATGAGGTTCTCATTTCGACTGCTCGGGCTGATACGTTCATGCGCACCTGCAACTTCAAATGTCCAACAAGCGGAGGGTATATCTTAGGCCATTTCGATTTGAGGGCGGGATAACGGTGGGGTGGGATGAAGACCTTTCGTGCCTCTACTTTAAGGGACTTCTCAGCTTCTTTTGCGGGTGGGAACTTTGGGCGCCCTTCTTCGTCAACCTGCATTGCGGAATCCAAATGCTCAGCGGCTGTATCCTGTTGCACTGAGGGTGTGGCGCTGGTAGCATCGACCAGAATTTCGTCTCCATAGTCATCTGTAGCGAATTAGATAGAGAGCCAAAAACCGTAGATTTGTAGAATCTTACTGTCTTGAGGCAATGGTGTTGCCTCTGCTTCTGCAAGCTTTTCAGGCCGCCTAAGCAGTGCTGTAGGCGCAGGCATCTCAAGGTAGCGTAAATGTGTATTGTGCTTTTGCAATCTCGAGTCAAGATGTACTTTTACTCTAGAGCGATTCTGTTGTGCGGAAAATTAAGTCCGAGATCTTGCCGTTTCGGTGGGCAAAGTTTTGTTTTTCAACGGCATTATCGTGCTTTGTCGTTAGACTTCACAAAATTTCATCATCTCTTTCGGGTGAAGAAATCACTCGAATAATCATCGATAGATCTGTGACCATGATCACAAGGGAAGATTAATGATTGTCTGAAAAGGATGAGCAGCAATGTACGACAAAAGCTGTGCGCCATTGTCTGGGGCACGCGAGCGACTCTGTCCTGCTTTGCTATTCAGATAGCACCCTTGTCTAATGTTCTTATCAATCACAGGGTTTGGAGACATGCATCTGCCACCGCAAGACCAATAGCGTTGCCAGATTATGTTTGTCCTCCCATATTTCGAACCTTACCAAGATCGATTGGAGTTACGACCGCCCCAACAATCCTGACCTTGGGGCCTCTGCATGATTGGGCTGCATCCGGAATGCCATTCTCAAGTGGAAGAAACCTGGGTCCAGCCCAGCAGAGGTCGGATATCCAAGGCAAACGCGGCTTATTGGGTCTCCATTGGCGAGATGATAGGCGGTTTTCTACGTATGGCTTGCGCCGAAAAGACTCTGGACAAGAGAAAAACAGATCCCCAACCCTAGATGGTCCAAATGCGATACGAACTCGGCATGCCACCACGCCTGACAAGCCTGAACCCTCCTCTGCGTCCTTATACCCTGGTACTATGAAAGGCGCTGCAAATAAACATTTGAGGGACCGCCTACCAGATATCTCACACATCCACAGACCAAGTCGAGAAGAGCTTCTTGCGGCTGCTACTGGCTTCTGGTCACGACTCAAGGTCCGTTTCAAGTGGTTCTCCATCCGAAGCGTGCGGCCTTTCAATGCGGATGAGATTGGGGCTTTTTTCTCTTGGTTCTTACTGGGCCATGTCCTTTGGATTATATTGGGTACGACTACATTCTTCTCCCTTGCTATCTTTGCTGTAAATACAGTCTTTGCTCAGGAGACTTTGGCTCGATGGGTGGGCAATTACCTGACGAAGTCTTCTGGTGTCAAAGTGGTCTTTGAATCAGCAATCGTCCCCAAGTGGGGCGATGGGGTCATCACGTTCAAGAATGTCTTTGTGTCTAGGCGGCCAGGTCAGGGTGCTGGCAAAGTAAGCAAAGGCTCTCCATCAACAGAGGCTGCAGCTGCGGCTGCTGCCGCAAGCGCAGAGAAACTGAAGGGCTCCGGGGAAATGATTTCAATCAGTGCTAAAAGTGACGAAGAAGAGGAGGACGCAAATTATACGCAGTTCGATTTGTCTCTTGATACAGTCAACGTCACTCTTTCATTTACCAAGTGGTTCAACAGCAAGGGCTTACTCCGCGATGTAGAGATCAAAGGCGTTCGGGGTGTCATTGATAGAACGTCAGTGCACTACACAGGAGACTACGTGGACCCTCGGACCTACAAGCACGAGCATAATCCAGGTGACTTTGAAATTAACTCTTTCAAATTGGAAGACCTGCTGGTGACTGTTCATCAACCTCATGGTTTTCGGCCATTCTCCATAAGCATTTTCTCTTGCGACCTGCCTCAGCTTCGAAGGCAATGGCTCTTCTACGACTTTTTATCTGCTAACATAATGTCCGGATCCTTTGACGAGTCGCTCTTCACAATTCATCCGCGTCAGATGCACGGGCATGTTGGCGGTCAACTAGGTAGCGGACTTGAGATCAACGGACAGGCAACCCCGTGGAAGAAGCACAGCCGCCTGAGGATAGATGGCTTGAACATAGATCATTTAAATAGGGGGGTGGAAGGACCGTTCTCCTGGATCCATGAAGGGAACGTCGACATTGTAGCGGATCTAATGTTCCCAGCAGATAATGATGAAAGCATTGCCAAAGTCATGTCCGACTTCTACGATAGAATGGAGGCCACTGTCACATCCAGTCGACACCCCCAGAAAGGTCGAGAGTCGATTAGAACCAATGACATCGATGTACGCAGAGACGACGAATTGACTGCTTCGACTGACTCTGGTCCGTCTGATGAAGACAAGCGCTTTCTTGTGATGGACCTGAGAGTCCATCTTAATGATATCCGTGCCGCTGTGCCGATCTTCACGAAAGATCTGTCTTATGTGAAGAACGCTCTTATCCGGCCCATAGTGGCTTATATGAACTCGCGCAGAACCTTCATCCCCATCAATTGCCGTGTGGTTAAGCGAGCTAGTGAATTTGATGGTAGCTGGACGATCTTTGACAGCGGTCTGATGGATGATCTTTCAGCAGAGGTGAGACTAGAGTGCGAAGCTTGAATGACGAGTCGCTGACGTGCTGGTAGACCTATCAAGCCTTCGCAAAGGATGTCACAGATGATCAAGCTAGGCTGCGGCGTTTCAAAAAGGTTGGCCTATGGTCGTTGCAACTCGCTGTGCAAGCGTTCTTCATGGGTTTGGCAGGCAACTTCGCATAGATGGAGATGTGTCGATTTGCTCGTCAGCCCAATTAGCGCGGAGTTCAGGGGTTTGCTTTTTGTCGGCGCTGATTGTACAAAGGAGGTTTCTATCGATCGGAAGTCATGTTGTAGAAATATCTGTACATATGGGGAAGACTGGACTTGGGGTCTTTTTGCATGGCTCAATGGCCGGGTTGCATACTGAGTACTTAATACGAGATCCACTCAGCCATGCGTCGCGGTACCAGGGTGCATGTAAGGTACAGGCATGAAGAGAGACACCGTAGAGTTTAGCACTAGATATCCCAAGTACATACGCTAGCGGAGCAACGTCCTGCTGCAAACATATGATCCTAGTGCCATATCTGCACATATTCAAGGCCTTTGAGAAGACTCCAATGTCTAACTGACGTACGGCCTTTACCAAGTTGTGTAATAATCCTATTAGAGATGGCATCCTCAATACCATCAGCTTCGACCAATGGTTTTCAAAATGCCTCTTCGTATGACAAACATCGACCCTCCTACCCTCCTGAAGCCGTGACTCGTTTCCTCGAGCGCCTTCAAGTCAACGGAGTAAAGAAAGCCCGTATTGTTGATCTTGCAGCAGGTACGGGCAAATTTACGGAGTTGCTAGTGGGTAGGAACGAGGATTTTGAGATTCTTGCTGTCGAACCTCATAATGGTGCGTACAACTGCGAGCGGTCTTTCATTCATCTATACCAAGTTTTGAGTCTTGACCAGAAATTCCCTCTTGGCCCCCATTTACCTCCTCGACTCGTCTTATGACTTACAGAAGTATCGTGAAAGCGAGGTACTGACACCGAAGAATTGATTCAGACATGAGGAAAGAATTGGAGAAGAAGGGGTTGATGGGTGTGAAGGTTCTAGAAGGCGAGGCTAGTAGTATGGCGGGAGTGGAAAGCCAGAGCGTTGATGCTGTGATTGCTGCTCAGGTGCGACCATTGACTTCTACGACACGGCCGACATGGGCTTGATGCGCTAATGTAGGGCCAATTTGCAAGGCATTTCATTGGTATGGCAGAAAAGGCCGTTCTTATTGGTTCCTCGGGCCATTGCTGCTAATCATCCTCAGGTTCGCAAACAAAGACGCCCTTGAAGAGATCTACAGAATTCTCTCGCCCGGTGGAGCATTTGGCATGATATGGGTAAACCCATGAAATGGCTCAGGGGTTTTACCTCAAAAGGGCAATGCTGACTCTAAAATACGCACAGAACATTGAAGACTGTTTGTACTCGATGATTGAAAGTTGGCTGTGAGCCTAGCTGAAGGAGTCAAGATAACGCGCCCATGACATGGAAGCCCACCACCGAATGGGAAGGAAAGCTGAAAGATATCACATGGTCCTTTGGCAACGAGGATGTCCGCTTTCGACACGAGCAGTGGCGAAAAGTCTTTGAGGAACAGCTTAAAAGCACGCCATTCAGCATTCAAGCAGCAGAGCCCCTATTCTCACTGCCACTCGGGGAAGAATCTGTGGAATTCACTCAATGGCTAAGTTCAGACGCTATTTGGGATAGGTACCATAGTAAGCACCCTTTTTGGGTTATTTCTTCGCCTTCAATATCCTTCTTCGATTCTTAGGGCATGTCTGAGGAGCAAGACACATGTCCTTGCCCCAAACATGTCTTCAGACTCGTGAATTCGTCGAGAAAGAGAAGTGCTAAATCCGAAATGGTGTAGCTCTGAGCCAATTCGCTGTACTAGAGGGACAAGAGCTAGCGGTGAGTCGAAAATATAACATCCATGTGTAATCAAGTCTCCAGGCTTACTCCAGGGAAGGACGCGAAGAGGAAGGTCCTTGAGGCAACGGGAGCGGCAGACGTTGGGAAGAATGAAAATGGGGAGTTGGAATTGCATGGGCGTACATACTTCGCTTGGAGTACTGCGGTACCTGGAGCGCCTTTGAAAAGTGGTGGATAGATAATGGTTCGCTTTGATACCTCGCTGCCTCGGTCAAACCTCCCGAGCGTAGTCTTAGTATTGGACCAAGATTTCCACCGCCACCAGATGGTAACGCCTAGCCAGATCATGGTAGAGTTGGAGACAAAATCCGATCGTTGATTCACGAGGCGGAGATATACAGCACTGAGGGAGGGTTAACGAAAAAGCCCGGACTCAAAGAATATGAAACAGAGGGTTACCATTATTTCCCCTCACGAAAGCCTCTCCATAAGAACGGCGCAATTTCCCATCCACGTACTCCTCCGTCTTCTCTAAGGAGATGTTCATATAACCGTCCACGGATATGAGGTACCCTGGAGATCCACAATCTTAGCATACAGCTCTGACATCTCAAACCGGAACTGTATACCTCTATACTCCACTGAGCTATTGAGCTTCACCTTGACTGGCGCTCCAATTATCTCTGTAAGGAAAGAGCTGGGATCAGAGCTTCCGGAATTTGCGCCGTTCTCCATCGATATCTTGGACCTAAGTTTGTGAGGTTCAGAATACTGTGATAGGATGGGATCCAACGAGAAGTTCTCAACTCTCCTTTATTTGAGCTGGGACTTGTAAATTAGGTTTGGTCACAAGTTTCTTTTATTTTACTGACTGTCACTCACTGAGTGAGGTTGACTCTACGCGCCGAGACCGCGCCAAGCGCGCGTTCAGCCGGACTTCAAAAGTTCCTGTCTCACTTTCTAGATCTCGAACAAGCGGACAGACTCGGTATGATCGCCGAACAGCCTACCCAGGGTGCCGTCGGGTCCGCTCCTCGGAAGCGATCTCTCTTCAACAAGCCAAGCTGGAGCAAGCCCCAAGCCCTGAGCAATGATACTGATCTCTTTCACCGTTCAAATCAGGCCTATGCCGATCTTGCTGCTGAAGCGGAGCGTGCACGGAAAAGGAAGTCAGCTAGGAAAGAGAGAGAAAGAGCTCGTCAAAATGTAAATGGAGAACGCGCAGGCAAGAGACGGCGTGTTTCTGAGGATGAGGATGATGAGGACGATGACTCTAGTAGCGATGAAAGTTCGAGTCACTCCAGTCGTAAAGAAGGCAAAGCCAGCCCCACCCAACCCAAAAGTCACCATGTTTCTCCCACAATTTCTCAAAAGCCGATACATTCTCCAAAATCTTTACTCAAGCGCTACGAAGCTAAGGTTGCGGCGAGCAAAGTCGGCCAAGAGCAAAAGCAGAAGCAAAAGGTTTCTGATATCATTGATCTTGAAGATGAGGAAGACTCCTTAGCATTACCCGGGCAAGATACAACCTGGAGTTCTGCGATTGTCAAGCCTGCAGCTCCTCCTGAAGAGGATGACCAACCAGTATCGGATGAGGAGTTCCCGGAGTTGGCTCGTCAGGCCAGGGAAAAGGCCCGAAGAAAACGTCTGGAGGAAGACATAGCATCTACAACCGTAAACCCTCAAGAGGGCCAAGTGTCCTTGCTCCAACCAATGCCTCCAACCTCACAGCCAGATCCAATTCTTCAAATATTGATAACCTCGAAAATCGACAACACAATCCCATTGATCGTTAGCAGAAGAGTGTCGCAGCGATTGAAAGACGTAAGACTGGCATGGGCAAACCGGCAGAACTTTACTACCGATTTCACAGACACGGTCTTCCTGACGTGGCGGGGAAAGCGAGTCTTTGATGTCACGACGTGCAGAAGCTTGGGCATCACTGTTGATGCCATGGGAAGGATCTCCACGAAAGGAGGCTCGTGGGAGGAAGAGGAGGGGCAAATTCATATGGAAGCGATGACGGCCAAAATATTGGAAGCCTACAAGAAAGCAAAGCGCAGCGAGACTACCGGTCAAGAGGATTCGGCCGCGCAGGAGGAAGCCGTGGCGGTGCAGGATCATGAAACTCAAGTCAGAATCGTTTTGAAAGCCAAGGGACTCGACGATTTCAAGCTCCAGGTCCGGCCGGTTCGTCATTGGTGTGTTGATTGCTTGGTACAATGGCTAACAAGCGTTAGTCTACTCTCGTCTCTAAGGTCGTTAATGCTTTTCGTTCTCGGTATCAGATTGGTGGAGATAAGGATGTCTTCATGTCCTTTGATGGAGAGCGATTATCGCCTGATAGCAGGATTGAGGAAACGGAGATCAGCGATATGGACACTCTTGAGGTTTACGCCAAGTAGCAAAGAAATTTGCATTCGAAATGATACATACCCCCAAGATGTCGACAGATGTGGCAGAAATGGGCCTAATATACATTCAACTGCGGTATCCCACAAAGCTTCAATTCTGTCACAACTCTGTCCAGCACTTCTCCCTTCCATACCATTCAACAATCAGTCAGTTCTCGATCTGAAGCATAATGGTGGTTACAATCTCGTAAAAATGCAAGCATTAGGGTCAAGGGTGTGCCAATTGGGCAGACTTGTACCACTGTTCCACAGGATTTGTGTCCTCAAAGGGTCATCAAAGTGCAGGCTTCTGATCTTCTCAGCGCTACAAAACTGCAGGCTCCCAGCCTCAATCTAGTCGTCAAGCTGGGGTTTGTTGCCCATAGCAGTGCCATCAAATTGCAGGCCTCCAGCTCTTCTTAACGCTCAAACTGCAGGCATTAGTATCCATACCAAAAGCCGAAAATCGATTCCCATTTTCATAAACTTTTTGCTCACTCATGTCACTTAGCTTATCTAGCTATGATCCCTTCACAATGATTGTTGACATCATCTTCTTACCCCTCGTGTGTTTCTTGTCCACAAACGTACGTCCTGTTGTGATATTTGAAGTTTCGATCGTCAATGATCGTTGTCGAATTGGGTCATGGAATATCTTGTGACTGGGAAAAGAAACGGAGAGTCTCTACGAGTACTGGCGTTCTTCCGCAGGGCCGACTCCCTTCGAATTTGGCTACTCCGAAGGAACCAACGGCAAAAGCGTCGGATCTCAATTCTCACGCGGGTCCGGCTCTCGTTCCAATATAATCTACTCCCACTTCCTTCGAAAACGTCGCTCCGGAATATTGCCCGAAAGGCTTGGCTCCTTGGTATTGTTGGGTGTATTTAGTTCGTATTAGATTCGATTCCTAATGGCGCTGGTACGATGGTGTTGCCGTGCTTTTTCTTTTCTCTTGGGTAAGCGCCGAAAAGTCGGGCCGCCGTTCTGCCCCACTACCCCACTAAGATTTGCGGTTTGGTCACACGTTTCTTTTCAACTTTGCTGTCAAAAGCAAATAGTCCCTTCGCAAACATTTTCGAATCCATTAAGATATTCATTGAACAACATTCGTCAAGACAAGGTAAGTCTGCCATATACTCTACTTCCGTGCGTGTTGTCTTTGTTACTTCATGCTTTGCGCTTCCTCATCCCGCCCGCAAATCACCATTTATTTTCTCACTCCGAGAACACCTTGCTATTTGATTTGGGTTGACGCCAGTCAATTAAGAGCTTTCGCAGTTCTTCCTTATCTCGGAATTGGTGTCCTCCTTTTCACAGGCTAATCTCCTTTTGCCCCAGGCAGCATGGCAATCCAGAAGATCCACGCACGCTATGTCTACGACAGTCGAGGCAATCCCACCGTGGAAGTAGACCTTGTCGACAGCACTGGTCTCCACAGAAGCATCGTGCCAAGCGGAGCCAGCACAGGGAAGAAAGAACAAAAGAAGGCAGAAAAGCAAGAGGCTAACATTTGAGCAGGGCAACACGAAGCATGTGAGCTAAGGGATGGCGATAAATCCAAATGGAGCGGAAAGGGGGTTCTCAAAGCCGTCGCAAACGTCAATGAAATCCTTGGCCCTGCTGTCATCAAGGAAGGATTCGATGTGACAGACCAGGCAAAGGTCGACGAGTTCTTGAACAAGCTAGACGGAACTAAGAACAAGACCAAATTGGGCGCCAACGCTATCCTCGGCGTCAGCTTGGCTGTTGCAAAGGCGGGTGCTGCGAAGAAGGTATGTCATCTTGGGCTTTGGAGACTTGTCCGCCTTCGTTCGTACTGATAGGTCCGATTCACCAAAGAACGTGCCTTTGTACGCCCACATTTCCGATCTTGCAGGGACGAAAAAGCCATATGTGTTGCCAGTTCCCTTCATGAATGTTCTCAACGGCGGATCTCATGCCGGTGGTCGTCTGGCTTTCCAAGAGTTCATGATCGTGCCCGCGTATGTTCAGGCCTCGGGAAACCCTGCCATGCACTTCTCCAATAGCTGACATCGTTAGTGCTGCTCCGTCTTTCAGCGAAGCAATGCGTCAAGGAAGCGAAGTGTACCAGCAGCTCAAGTCGCTCGCAAAGAAGAAGTATGGTCAATCCGCAGGTAATGTTGGGGATGAAGGTGGAGTCGCACCAGACATCCAGACCGCAGAAGAGGCCCTAGATTTGATTACGGAGGCTATCGAAAAGGCAGGATACAAAGGGCAGGTGAAGATCGCTATGGACGTCGCGTCCAGCGAGTTCTACAAGGAAGACGCAAAGAAATACGATTTGGATTTCAAGAACCCTGATAGCGACAAGAGCAAATGGATCACCTACGAGCAACTTGCAGACATGTACAAGTCTCTGGCCAGCAACTACCCCATCGTCAGCATCGAAGATCCCTTCGCAGAAGATGACTGGGAGGCATGGAGTTACTTCTACAAGACATCGGACTTTCAGATTGTTGGGTAAGAATCCATTGAGCTGTTCGTTCAGCTGGAGTGCTGACGAAAGGACCGTTTCTAGAGACGACTTGACCGTTACCAATCCCGAATTCATCAAGAAAGCGATCGAGTTAAAATCTTGTAACGCCTTGCTACTCAAAGTCAATCAGATAGGTACGCTCACGGAGTCGATCCAGGCTGCCAAAGACGCTTATGCAGCAGGATGGGGCTTGATGGTTTCGCATCGTTCTGGGGAGACGGAAGACGTTACAATCGCGGACATTGCCGTAGGATTGCGATGCGGGCAAATCAAGACAGGGGCACCTGCTAGGTCTGAGCGTCTAGCCAAGCTGAACCAGATTCTCAGGATCGAAGAGGAGCTTAGCAAAGAGACCCCATCCGCCATCTTTGCTGGTGAGAAATTCCGAACATCGGTCAATATTTGAAGAAATGGATAGCCAACACCTAGGCCACCGAGGCCTTCGAACGCCACAAATTACACACCCAGTTGGCCCTCTCCGGCAGCTTCAAGCAGTCCCGTCCGTAGTATTATGAAACCCACTCCCAAAATTGACCTAAACCAATAACAAAAGTAAGAATGAACTTACTCATCCCAATTCTGAGATTGTATCCAGGCTGCCCCTGGAGTACTGGAGGAGTTGAGTATCTCACTACTCGATGTACGAGTAATGTCTCTGTAAACGTCCTCTCCGCATGGGCGCTAGTGCTAAAGCGTAGTCTTTGTCGCACACAACAACTTTCCTTCCTACAGAAAATCATCGGTTTCACACTTCACAGAGCTGGTCTAGTGGTATCACTATACACGACACGCGCAGCAGTGAAGCTGCCCAGCTTTTCCTTTCCGTACTCTTAATCTACAACTGCGGACATGCCGCCAGCAAACCGGCGAAGAGGTTCGTCGGCCCCACCTGATCCCTGTCACACACTTGCTGCAAGGCATTTCCATGGTATGATTCTTGCAAACAGTAACGCTGACGCGCAGATATCTGCCCAATCCAGACGATGACTCCGAGGATGAGAGCTCGTCCGATTCCTCGCCTCCGGCTATTGCTCGACGATCGAAGTTCAATGATGAGGAAGACGACAGCGATGTATGCACATAGACAGCCTCGCTATTTCAGATAACATCAAGCTCAAAATTCATCAGGTTCTCGAGTCATGGGATGCCGCCGAGGACTCCGAGGTCGAACGTGAAAAGGCCAAAAAAGCAGCAGAGGCCAAAGCCAAGGCAGATGCAGAAGCAGCTGCTAACAAAAAGTCAAAAGCGCAGAGGATAGAGGAGAAGAGGATGGCTACCATGCGTAGAAAGGCGGAGGAAGAGGAGGAATCGAGTAGCGAGGAGGAGGATGAGGCGACCGCTCGCGCAAGATTACGACAAACAGAACAGGATTCGGACCTGAAGCACGCCGAGGACATGTTTGGCAACATTGGTATCAAAAAGGATCGGTCGGCTACAAAAGCTGTGGTGGCCGCAGATCCGTCGGATCCCTCGAGCGCCGTGGATCTTTCCGCGCTTCCTCTCTTCAACCCAAACACGAAAGACCAATTCCTGAAGCTGCGCGAGACCCTCACGCCCATATTGGCATCCAACTCAAAGAAGGCCCAGTACACCCTTTTCATGCAAGAATTCACCAAGCAAATAGTCAAGGATCTGCCGAGCGATCAGATCAAGAAGATAGCTAGCGGTCTGACCACGCTGTCCAACGAGAAGATGAAGGAGGAAAAAGCATCGGAGAAAGGCGGAAAGAAAACCAAAGCTGCTAAGAGCAAAGCGACATTGGTAGCCAATCGTGACACGAGCTTCAAGGCGGACACAACAAGCTATGGGGCCGACGTTGACGAGTGAGTCGTTGCAGTATTTTGTATACTTTCCGGTGCTTCTTCTAATATCTTGCAGCGACGATGATTTCATGTGAATATTGTCAACTCGGCATCGGCCACATCCGGATTTCCCAACGAGGGGATTCCTTTACAAGATACAACGAATCCGACTCAGCGAAGCATTACCGGCTTCGGGGGCTTACAAGGCTGCATTGTGTATCTGGAAAGAGCCCTTTGTGTTGCTTTTGAGCATCCGAGAAGACCAGCGTCCCTCCTTTGCAGAAGGCGTTCATGCATTTGATGTCACGTGGATCAGTCAAAAAGAGTCGGGCTTCAACAATGTGATTTGCCACAGTAGAAATCGTTGGCTTTTATTTATCTCATCACCACCAGCTTCCTCGATTGAATCATGACGAGTGAGCACGAGCGGCCTCTGCAATGTAGCAATTCTATCCATAGATAGTACCAGATACACTGGATTAAGAAAGGCGAAATCTGGCGAGGTGCAAAACCCGCGAGTCCGCTGTCACGGCAGGGATGTGAATGGCCGCGCAGAAATAATAGAGGCAAAAACCCCTCCCCCCAAAAAAACCCAACTCCAATTTCCGCCCAAATCCTACCTAGGTACCTAGACTAATCATTCATCCCAATGATTTTCATATTCTCCCCTCTCTACAGACTCTCCCCTCTTCCCACCGTCTTGAGGCCTGCTGCTTTCCGCCCGAATACCGAGCCAAGGGTCTTAGAGCGGATAACGTCTGACCTACCACTCACGCTGTGACATATGCCGGCTGTCAGAAGCAAGGCAGAGCTGCAGACTCAGAAAAACAAGGTCAGCAGTGCCAAATATCCCCTTGGACCTTCAAACTTTTGCTTTCTCTGCTCTCTCCCCAATTGACCTGTTTTTGCGCTGACCATCTGGGACCCACAGCTCGCTAATTCCTACCATGAGCTGTTGGAGTATGTTGCGCCCTTGTGACCGAAGACATATTCAAAGGAATATACTGAGACCGTCGCCCACTACAGAGAGTTCTCGTCGAAAGAATTACGGACAGTTGGGAATTATACATTGGGCCGCCTCATAGGCAAGGGGTCTTTCGGCAAGGTCTACCTTGCATCGCACAAACTCACCAACGGGTCCAAGGTGCAACTTATGTTCTTGGAATCTATAATTATCGCTAAAATATTTATAAGGTGGTGCTCAAGTCAGCCAACAAGGACGACTCGAATCTTGCCCGCGAGATCCATCATCACCGGCAATTTTTACACCCTCACATTGCTCGATTGTACGAAGTCATTGTAACCGAGAATCTGGTCTGGCTTGTTCTGGAGTACTGCCCTGGTGTGACTATGATATCTGATGTTGTCTCTTGAGCCCCACTGATTTTTTGATTTGTTTTCTGGCAGGGGATGAGCTCTACAACTACCTGCTTCATCATGGGGCAATACCCGTGGAGAAGGTCCAGAGTATCTTTACCCAGCTCGTCGGAGCCGTTGCCTACGTACACAACCTTTCCTGTGTCCACCGAGATCTAAAGCTGGAGAACATCCTGCTGGACAAAAATGAGAACGTCAAATTGTGTGATTTTGGCTTTACACGTGAGTACGAAGGCAAATCGAGCTATCTACAGACATTTTGTGGGACTGTCTGCTATAGCGCGCCGGAAATGCTAAAAGGAGAAAAATACGCTGGAGAAAAGGTTGATGTTTGGAGTCTTGGGATAATACTTTACGCACTGCTGACCGGAGAGCTACCTTTTGATGACGACGATGACATGATCACGAAGCATAAGATTCTTTCGAGCGAGCCAAGTTTTCCTGACACCTTTCCGCCGGATGCCAAATCTCTTGTTAGCCAACTCCTCTCGAAGAGACCACTCTTTCGACCTGGAATTGCTGATATTTTGACAAATCCCTTTCTGTCGGAATACGCTCCGCAACAGCAAGCTATTTTAAAGTTGACTCAGCCTCTACCCTTTACTACGAATTTGGAAAAAGAGACGTTGGAGCGTATGCGCAGTGCTGGGGTTGATGTGGACAAGGTCATTGAAAATGTTCTTGCTCAGCGCTGCGATGCTTTGGCTGGCTGGTGGGCCCTGTTGATCGAGAAAGAGGGGCGTAAAGAGAAAAGGAGGGAAAGAAAGCGAAGGGAGCGAGAGATGGAGGCGAAAAATCTTCGAAGGCTTAGCGCTGCTAGCAGTCGTCTGGAACGCATAGCAGGACCTTTAAGAGAAGTGGATGAAGAGGGTCTTTCCCCTTCACCGAGTGCTGATGTTTCACGAAGTCGAGGGAGGCGGGAAAGGCGCAGCACACCCACTCGTAAGTCGACTGAACATATAAGTAGTTGGATTCTACTGAAACAAACAAAGCTCAACTGATTCTTCCTGAGCTTCCTCTGTTGCCTGAAGGGAGCACTCTTGATTCGCCTGGCTCTCCTGTCCCTCCTCCGCCAATCGAGAAAGACTCGATACGTTCCCGTTCAGCGAGCTCTTCTCGGCGTCGACCACCTCCTCCTCCCAAAGAGAGAAGGCAATCCCGTCCAGGTAGCACGCTTCAACTGGTCTCTACGAATTCTGACCTTCTGGCGCCGCCGAACGGAATGTCAAAGAGACGTCCCAATCGTCGGCGCCAACACGCCTTCTTCCACCAGCTGGCATCCATCAAGCATTGGTTCATGGAATCTGCCAAGAGGGCCAAATCCCCTATCTCTAGGAGCGATTCTTCGACGCTCAAAAACTCTCCACAGGAGAGAAAGAGCCCCATCGAGCCCCGCCGTACGCTAAACAATGGGACTCCAAGCCGATCAGCTGCCACACCTACACGCCAGCTTTCTGGCGCTTCATATCCTCGGCCTGGTATACCAAATCCCAAACATAGGTCTTCTCTGTCTCCTGCTCCAATAACGCCTCGGTCCTCGTATCGCCGATCTTCTGGCGGTCTCCGTGGCCGCAAGTCTACCTCCTCTTCAGTATCCTCCATCCGCAGCATTCATCATGTCCATACCCACTCGAAAGCGTCTTCCACCTCGTCTACTTCCAACTCGGTCCACTCTTCTGTTCCCTTTTCCAAAACCTCACGTTCTCCGCACACCTCTGTCAAAGTTCTCCCCGCCACCCCTACCGTGACAGCGTTCCCTTCAAACAT
Organism: Letharia columbiana; assembly: GCF_014066305.1. Classification (NCBI taxonomy): domain Eukaryota; kingdom Fungi; phylum Ascomycota; class Lecanoromycetes; order Lecanorales; family Parmeliaceae; genus Letharia; species Letharia columbiana. The sequence goes on from NW_023501057.1 coordinate 812,114, forward strand.
CCGCCTCGTCCGAGCGGCGCCTAACTACAATGAACCGGCCAACTTCGCCTCTCCTAGCGGGTTGGTCTTCGCAAAGCGGAAGAAGAAGCCTTTTCGGGGTCCAATGCTCTCCATTGGTAATAGTAATGGTGGCATTCCTGCCGGCAGACCAAGAGATTCCAGTGTGGGTGGCAGCAGAAGTGCGAGCGCTGCTGGAAGAACTAGTGGCGAGATCATCGAGGAGGAAGACGAGGATGAGGTCGAAGAGGTGGATACCTTTAGTCCTCTTGCTCCGGAAGCTGAGGAAACGATTATCTGGGAGGGTGGTAAAGAGGCTGAAGTGGATGGTTGGGTCAGGAGACGGCATGATTGAACACAGCACAATGCAGTGTGACATATTGCCCACCTTTGGACCCCGGTTTCTTAGGGTCTAAATATTGGAGCGGCACATTATTACCCATGTAACATTATTATTCATCATAATTAATCGGCCGTTCTAGGGTATACATCAACAAGTGATATACATGCACTCTCAGCCATTTTTTGAAATGGTCAGAGAAAGGGATCGTGTCCCATACCTCGCGCCTTCGATCAAACTCCTTGCCCTTCAGTTGTCTTGATGTCCTAGCAAGAAGTAAAACTCAGGGGCTGCCGACCGATTATCAACAACTCGTTGCTTTCAACATAGCACAACTCAACAGTGAAACGACCTACAGCGAAACTTTCAAAGTAAGCAAAGTCTTTCTCTGAGCAGATTGGAAATGATATAGCACAAAGTTTGACTGTAAACCTTGTTAGTCAAAAGACTTTTGACCAAAGTTGTTGCGTTGCAAAAGAGGCAGTACTTTGATATTTTGCCAGAACATGTTACCAGGAGACGGGATAGGTACATCTACAACCTAGCAGTTTAGGAACTGTGATTCAACCGAGATACTTTGCCTCCTGGTTTTTCTACGCTAGGAGCTATCTACAAGTATTCTGACAGCCAAGGAAACCATTGTGAAGGAGGCAGGTTGAATTCGTTGATGTTTGGCGTCTCAGCAATGTACTCTTCACGCTTCACATTGTGAGGCCATTCCAAACATCAGCGTCAACTTCGCCTTCCTGTACGATCGCGTCTTGTGCATTCGGCACTCCAATGAGAGCTACCCCTTTCGGTACTGCCACTTCGGTCACATTGAAACATCCAAACGCTGTAACCTTGATCAGCTCCGGGCAGCTTCTGAACATTCCAGCGACTATCGAGGTATCAATCTTCGTTAAGAATGAGATGTTGATGTCCTTGAGGACGGGGTACTGTTGCTTGCCATCGAATACTCTAGAAAAGCTTTCATAGGTGATGTGACGGCATGAGCTGATATCTAACCGTTCGAGACGGGACCCAGAATGTCTAATTAACGCCTCAAAACCCCCAGATGCGAGTCCGACGGGATCTTCGGGACCGTCAGGTACTGCATAATCGACAGAACGGTTGCTGGAAAAGTCGATGAAGGCAAGGGCCGGATTTGACCAATTGGTAAAGAGAGATGCGAACCCAACGTCGGTACAACAATCGTTCTCGGTAAATCGTAATTTGCTTAGCTGGGTGCAATTGGAATGAATCATGGACAAAGCGTCGTCATCGGCATCGCTGAACCCTTCGAGAGAAAGTGTACGAAGGCCTGGACCGACAGATGATATAAGATCGGCAAGGACACCCGGGGTAGTTGCCGTTGGAAAGCGAAGAGACACATGCTCCAGTTGCCTCAACTCGGTCATAACACCAAGGGCGACGTCCCCAAGCCGGAAGCATTTCTTCATCTTCAAGCGTTTGATGTTAGGACAGTGGCGGATCAGACACATGAAAGTATCTTCATCCATGGAGTAATCGAGCCAAGACAACTTGAGAGTTTCGAGCCGAAGCCCACAATTCTCGAAGAATTCTGCCCACTTCCCATTGGACACTAGGTTCGCTGCCTCAAGCTGTAAAATTCTAAGGGGAACATTACGCTCGATGATATAGTCGACAACCTCGTCTTTGAATTGCCCGGCGTTTCGGAGATTAAGATTCTGTACTTTTGGAACCACCGAGAATATTTTGATGTAATCCTCGGTCTCAAGTTCTGTTGAGCGTCAACCAAACCCTGTAATTACAACGAGCGGAACTTACTGCCACAGTCATAGATATCTATAGTCTCAAGATCGGGACGAAGGAAAAGCTCAAGGGTTCGGGACGTAATAACACGTCTCCTGGATAGGATTTGGCTTAAGCGATTCAGTAGAGATTGCGGCAGGTCACCGAATTCTTCGACTTCGTGGATGTTGTTTGCAACTTCCTGTACAGGATTAGGACATTACACATGCTGGAGTATGGCCGCATCAGTCAGGCGCAGTACCTTAATGCAGAGCTCCTGTAGTGTCCTGGAACCAATCTGCACAATACCATCCAAAAGATTGCTCTGGACATGTCGACGTTTGTCTCGACTCACAGCCTGTTTCTTCGACTTCTGATCCTTTTTCTTTTGATCTTCCTGCTCCTTCGAACATTTGGTGCAAAGGAGTCCGCCATCTGGGCCTGTCTTACTGTATGCGGTGACAGTGAATCGTTTCTCGCAATTCTCGCAATTCTCCAGCTGACCAGGTAATGGCTTCCTTCTCGTGTACATGTCCCATGCAACATCATCATTCTCGCCATCAGAGCCTTCATCCTTGCGTTTCTTTTGGCGCTTGTAGTCTTTGCTCTCCTTGATCTTGGCTAGAGTCTTCTCCTGCTGCCGTTTTCTCTTCTTCTTCTGAGCCGCCGTTTCTACACGCTCTTCGTCGTCCTTTTGGTCGATAGATTCACCATTCGCGGTTGATTCCTGTTCCTGTTGCCGTCGAGCTTCCCTCTGGCGACGCTCATAGTCTGCAGAGATTTGAGCAGCAGATATGTTGTTCGAGGCGAGAAAGTCAGTGAGAGCCGACTGGGGCCCCCTGATCTGATTGTTTGCTGCTCTTCGTCCTGCCCTGGGTCACAACGTTAGATACTGTATGCATTGGCGGAGGGACCTCGAGCGTACATTGTTATTGCCACAGGCTACAATTAGTAGTAAAGAAGGCTTCTGTGCGGTTGAGAAATGTAGGTGTAATATCGAACGTCTTGCTCCAGATCCAAAGTGAGAGTAGTGCGGAGTGTGATGTTTGAGAATGTTGAGAACGACGGAGTATGTTGTACTCTTGCTCGTGTTTGATTTGGGAAAGGGTGACTGACTTTACTCATAGCGGGAAAATCACTTTACGCGCCCTCAGAACGCGTCGTAGAAAGTGTGGCAAATAATCCTTTAGATTCTTTAATCTATCACTGGGCGAACCCCTTACTTACTTCTACACTTCCTTTAGAGTCTGCCTTTAATTGAAATTTTTTCTCTCTCCTCGTGGTTTGTCTGTTAGTGTAACAGGAAACGCCATTAGAGAGGGCCATATTTCCAAGGATCCTATTCTGTTCCGGTCATGGCCAGGAAAGTCGCGGCCGCAAGGGCAATTGCCCGCTCGTCCCCTCATCTTCGTGAGTCGCTGCTTGATCATTTAGTAGTCAATCTCGAATACAGCCTGACCATTACTCCAGCCGTGAATCCCGAATCGTCATCTCCTCGTCGAAAGGCAGGCAGACCATCCAATCAATCCAGGCCCAAAATTTCCGCAGCCGCCGAATTTGAAGACATGGACTTGGTTCGAGAGCCTATATATGCAAAGGCGAAGAGGAATCAGCTTCCTCAGCAGGTACTGAAGAAAGTCGTGATTCCAGTCAATGGCCGCTCGTCAATCGCCTCTTCCGTCTCCAGTGTGCGCGACCAGTCTAGCGAGTATGACACACCAGGCACGAGCGTGGCTGTGACACCTGCAGAATCCTTGGTGAGAGAGGAACGATCTTCCAAACGTCCAAGTAGAGTTAGCAGCAGCATACCTACTTATCAGCCCAAGGAACCATCCAAGGGAAAGCGGAAGCGCTTGGAAGTTGACGAGCTCGTGGAAGCTGATGCTCTCTTGGCTCAAAAGTTACAAGAGCGAGAGTATGGCGAGGACCAAGAAGAGGCTCGCAGACCTAGACGAGCTCGAAAAGGTCTGATCGAAGATTCCGAAGACGAACTTTTGCTTTCTGATCTAAGCCAAGAGCATTCGCCAGATCCGGACGACGTCCCAGAACTCGACATACCTATGTCTCGAAGGTCCATCAGAAGAGGCCACAAGGCTTTCCTATCTCGGGCTACTCCTCCGGATGTAGATGGCGATCGGTCCCAAGAGGAGTCCCTTAATGAGGAAGAAATCATAGAATCTCTTATGCCCAAGAGTAAGAGACTGAAGGCAAACCACCGTACATCTTTGCCATCTCGAGCTGCTCGGGACTCTGCAAACAAGTCTATTAAAGACAAGGCCCCCCGCAGAATCCTTGACAGCGAGGACTCTGACTTGTCTGATCATGGCGACGACGCGTCTCTTTTCGGCTCTGATATCCGTTCTGATGCATTTGAAGAATCCGAAGATGCTGGTGAAGAGGTTGATGATGTCGTCGGTGTGGTTAACAGCCCTTTGTCAGCGCCAACCGCCGACCCGGCTACTGGCCGTCGTGGCCGTAGAGGAGCTCCGTCCACCCGAGGCAGACGCTCTTGGCAGAGACGGGTTGAAGATAGGGTAAGTTCAGAGATTCTTTTGAACCTACATGCAGGACTAAGACATACATTAGGCTGTAAGAGAGCGGCAAAAGCTAGAGAAAGCGCATCCTGAGATCATGACCATGTGGACAGATCTTGAAGCCGTCCCTCTAATCAAGCTCACGCAAGCTGTGCAACCCGAGACGATTACGCGTAAGCTTAAAACATTTCAGCTCGAAGGCTTGGACTGGATGACGAAGCAGGAGAAATCTCAATGGAAAGGAGGTCTTCTCGGCGACGAAATGGGAATGGGCAAGACTATCCAGGCTGTATCCTTGATCATGTCTGATTATCCGGCAAAAGACCCTACATTGGTAGTCGTCGTAAGTTTTCGCCGCTTTTATACTGCACAGCACAAATCCTCTTCTTCGATGATTCTGTCGATTCCATATCGGCTTTCCCCCAAAAAACTTGCCTTCTTCTATTGTTATTGAACGCTCATTTGCCACCACCTCTTGTACCTTGTTGATCCTTCTGGGCTACGTCACATGAGATTTGTACTACTGCGTTGACTGTATCCAATGGAACTGACCGTTTGTCGCAGCCCCCCGTTGCGCTCATGCAATGGCAGAACGAGATAAATGAATACACGGATGGCAAACTGCGCGTTTTAATCTATCACAATTCGAACCCGAAGGTTAAGAACTTGAAGGTGAAAGACCTCAGAGGCTTTGATGTAATCATGATATCTTACTCAGGACTCGAATCGGTATATCGCAAAGAATCTAAGGGCTGGAAACGTGACGACGGCCTCATCAAAGAGAACAGCAAGATTCACGCCATTAATTATCATCGACTGATCCTGGACGAGGCACATAATATCAAGACGCGGACTACTGGAGGTATGCACTATAATCCGCAGAGGATTTTCATTGTCTGACCCATTTGCAGTCGCCAAAGCTTGCTTCGCACTCAAGGCAGATCATAAGTGGTGCCTGTCCGGTACACCTGTGCAAAACCGCATCGGGGAGTTCTTTTCACTTCTCCGCTTCCTTCAGATTGCGCCTTTTGCATGCTACTTTTGCAAGAAGTGCAAATGTGCAGAGCTCCATTGGACACAAGACGAAGCGAAGAAATGTACGACTTGCAATCACACTGGCTTTGACCACGTCTCGATTTTCAACCAGGAGTTGTTGAACCCTATCACTCAAGGGGAAGACCATGAGCTTCGTCGGGCTGCACTTGGCAAGCTACGCCTTGTCACCGACCGAATCATGCTGCGACGTATGAAACGTGATCACACTGCTTCCATGGAGCTTCCACCTAAGGAAGTCATCATTCACAATGAGTTCTTCGGCGAGATCGAGCGAGACTTCTCTTCCAGTATTATGTCCAATACCACCCGGGAATTTGATACGTACGTGAGTCGTGGTGTCATGCTCAACAACTACGCAAACATTTTTGGCCTCATCATGCAGATGCGTCAAGTACGTCCTCTACTCAGCTTGCCCTTCCTGATATCTTGACATCTAATTCTTCAACAGGTAGCAAATCACCCTGATCTTATCCTAAAGAAGCACGCGCAAGGCGGACAGAACGTCCTGGTCTGCAGTATATGCGATGAGACTGCCGAGGAACCCATTCGTTCGCGCTGCCATCATGAGTTCTGCCGTAAATGTGCAAAGGACTACGTAAGGTCCTTTGAAGACGACACTCCAGACTGCCCACGATGTCACATCCCGTTGACCATCGACTTCGATCAGCCGGACATCGAGCAAGACGAAGATAATGTCAAGAAGAGCTCCATCATCAATCGAATCAAGATGGAAGACTGGACTTCATCCACCAAAATAGAGATGTTGGTTTACGATCTCTACAAGCTAAGAAGTCAGAAGCAAACCCACAAATCAATCGTCTTTTCACAATTCACGTCAATGCTACAGCTGGTCGAATGGCGTCTTCGTCGTGCAGGCTTTAACACCGTGATGCTAGACGGCAGTATGAGTCCAGCTCAGCGCCAGAAGTCAATTGAGTATTTCATGAATAACACTGATGTCGAGGTCTTCCTCGTTTCACTAAAGGCTGGGGGTGTGGCTTTGAACCTGACAGAAGCCTCAAGAGTATTTATCATCGACCCGTAAGTACCAACTTTATATAGACTCATACATACCGCTAATGCTCATTTAGTTGGTGGAACCCTGCCGCCGAGTGGCAGTCCGCTGATCGCTGTCACCGTATCGGCCAGAAGCGTCCTTGTAAGTATTTTCCGAGGGTTTTTTTTCCAATTCCAACCTGAGATTGAGTGACGAGGGTAGCTGTGAGGGCCAGATTTGCTTTTCTGGGAAGATGCTGACTCCCATAAAAGGTGTCATCACCCGTCTCTGTATAGAGGACTCGGTCGAGTCACGCATGGTGATGTTACAGGAGAAGAAGGCGAACATGATCAACGGCACCATCAATAACGATCAGGTTGCTATGGAGAAGCTGACCCCCGAGGACATGCAGTTCCTGTTCCGCGGAAGCTAGATAATTGTTCGCCGACTATGTGTATTCATGGTCTATGGCTTAGCGTGGCGACGCATATTTCGCGGGGAGTCACTGCAGATACTAGCGGTAGCTTGACCCCGGACGTTAGTGTTTTGCACATGGCGTGGCAGCTTTTGAAGGCGAATGCTAAGATGATGAGAGGAGAGCGAAGATCCTCTGAGCAGTCGAGAGCTTTATGTGACGCAAGCGAGAATCCTTTGCGCCTATAATAGCTGACGAACATCGTATAGCCTCTTTCTCACATTGCTGTCGGCGATTTATATTTCTCTCCATCATGTTAGTGGTGCATGAGAGAGACCTAGAGTGTCATGACGCAAGTACTCTAGTTGAATCGAGGTCTTTGCTCCAGGGTTTGCTCCCATGTCCTCCTTCGCTGCCGGGATTGCCTCTACTCATCTTCCTCTCTGCGCCGACAATGAGTACAACATGAGAGCTTACTGCCACGATATACTCGCTTTTTCCAAGATAATAAAGTCAATGTCCATTCGCCCATTCATTGTCATCTTGGCTCTTACTCTTGCGATGAGCCATGCCGCGCCCTCCAACGGGTTAGCATTTCTGACGTCAAGGTTCACACGGCAGTTGAATACCAGGATTGGGCCCTTTGAGATTGCCTCGGACCTTTCGGGAATGAAGCCGACATCCAAGGCTCCGCATGCCGTGGGGGAACCTCCTGCGTCGGCTTGTAGGTTCTTCATCTCTCTTTCAAGATCTTCTTGGCCGTACGCTGTCTCCATGACTTGTGGAAACATGTCAGCCACATAGCCTAGGCTCTCCTGCGTGAAACGCTCCGTCCCCTCGAAACACAGCCATTGATCGACCAAGGCCGGGCCAGCCTAACCCTGGTCAAGTGAGTCCTGACTGTTGAAGATTCCGGAATCATCTTCTCCTCGTTAGAACAGTAACTGGAGCCTGGGGACAGTTCTGGAGGGTAAATCAAAGCTTCTGGCTCCCAAGAGTGTCTTTCGATCAAATCTCGTTGCCCAGTATGAAATAATTAATCCAAAAACACGTACAGTGGTGACCTGTTTTACGGATATTGTGGAACGGCTTGTGATGGAGCGACCAGTTTTGGTCGGTGCCGCTACGTAGTGCTTGGGTAGAAGGGAGAGATAGAGGAGGTGGAGAGAGTGAATAAGCCGCCGGAAGAGACATGCCTGTTTTTTGCATGGAAATTTGATTGCGTGAGGTGCCTGATCGCCTTGCGTAAGTCCAAGTTTTGATTCTGTAATTTTTTGAAGTTTGCTCTGTCCTCGGAATTCGGCGAAGAAAGCGGGTCGAAAGGCCAAAGTGTGTGGTTGGTGGTAAGAAGATAGATAGTATGGTATGGAAGTGCAGTGTGGCTACTAAGAGAATACAGGAAGTAACGTAACCGCCGTGGGGGACTGAGGAGGTTTCTGAAGTTTTTGTCAAAGGAGAGATTCCGGATCATCCGGATCACCAAAAACATTCACGCAGCGATTTTCTCCGATACAAGCAAGTATATGTAATTAGATAGACTTGCTACTGCCAATGCACCAGTCAGGGTGAAGGAAAACCTTGTGACTGCGGGTGCCAATAGCACTAGGCATTGGTCCCATTCCCACAGCGGTCAGCAATCTTCTTGGAGGTCAATGTCCGACTGCCTCACAACCCAGACCATGGTATCCACTAAGAGTTGACAAGATGGGAAAGAGTCTACTGGATGCTGCAAGCCCTTGCAACGGTGGTTTTCATACCGGGCGGCATTGCAACACGTATCCAGGCTTTGTATCGCCGGGGCAGCTACTCGTACGAGAGGAACGTTCTCTACATTCAGCGTAGTGCACCGGCTTCTCTCAATTATATAGGAGATGTACACAAGACTGAATTCTGGGAGCTTTCCAAGTCGAGGAAATTTCTTATTGCTAGATGTATAGCCACAAGCTACGCCGTCGTCAGGATGAGCTTCATGATCCGCCAGGGTGCTCGAAAATTGTCGATAACTTAAGGCCATCAAGGCGTGATTAGACTTTGAGTGTCATCATAGCCACTCCAATGCTACAAGGAAAGAGGTATTTTATATCTAAAATCACGACAGAACCTCCTTCTCCTAGAGCTTCCCATGCCAGCTTGCGCAATTGTCTCAAAACAGCTGGTCTCTATACTCTAATCTTTTGGTGCTGATCAACGTCACTTCGGTCTTGACTTTCTACGCAGACCTCGGAGTTAGCGTTGTTTATTCGAGGTAGGAAGTAAAGTTGCAAGACAGATCTGAGGAATAGAAAGGTCTTCTTGCTCCCGAAACATGTCTTGCGAGTCAACTTCGTTACCAAACAAGGATCAGCTCCGAAATGTACGTACGATGCGTCTCGATGGGGTTTGCATCTCCTCTAGACTGATCTGATCATCAGGATTCCCACGCTGTTTCCTTCCGCCATGCACGTGCGCATTGTGGCCCCAAGTTGTATTATTCTCGACGCCCGTTTCTTCAAGACGAGTGAAACTTCTAAGGGTACCATCCTCACCTTTGTTGCGACTCCACGTGTACCGCGAGGGGGTGCCGCTGCCATAGTCCTGGGCGCTCTTGTTTCTCGTACCCTTGAACGTTGGGCCATGGTAGGTATTACTGACAAGCCTTTTCAGGAGAGGTCGTAGACTCGGCAAACATGCGCTGACGACGCCCATAGTCGGCTCAGTGGCAGTCCAGATTCCAGCGTTCACGTACCTCCCTTGCATGTTCATCAGACCTCATCTTTTTCCATAATTCCTTGATATAGCAACGAGAAACTTACAGGTAAGGTCAACGTCTTCCAATCGCGAGAGAACGATTAATCGGATAATACTGCATAGGCAAACGCTGCAAGCATAATCAGTACGTTGGGGCTATCTAAGCCGGAAATCTTCTCACAAGCCAGCAACCATAAAAATGGACGTCAGGGTTACTTTTTGCCCCTTAGTTGTTCGCAGACGCCACAGGAGAGGAATTGGCTTCATTAATATCAGCAAAAGTGCGTCTAGTCATGCGTGCTAAGGTTGTACCATAAAGACAATCAGCGCGTCCAATGCGCAATTGACTCCACCAGCGACCAAGAAGAGCAAGTTTACATTCACGCAACGAGCATGTACTCTGTCTTCTACATCCCAAAAGGCATGTATGGGCACACTGAAGTTTGTATGTGTGAATAAAATTCGTTCAGACCGCTGGGTGGACGGCTTACCATTGGAATATGACAATCATTACGAACGTGACTGTAAAACACAGCACGACGGCAGTCATGATGAGCAGAACGATCCGGAGCTGGGCAATAGGAAAGATCCTGCGATAGAACGCAAGACTAGATACGAGACCGCATCAGCAAATCAGACTCGAAGTCCCTTCGTCGGGCAATCTTACATGGAGAGCTTGTTAAAACAAATGGTGAGCCCGAAGAAAAGTTCAAAGACCCAAAGGGTTTGGAGGAACATCGATGTCGCATCGAGGGGCAGTATCCATATGTGCCTACCGAATCCTCGAGGAATCGCTATCTTATGTGTCAGGTGGGTTGGAAGCGGTAATGAGAGTTGACGACTGACATATCAGATTGAGTATAGGCAGGACGTATGAAAGAAGCTTCCCAACTGTCAGACAGACTCCCGGAAACAGAGCACCAAAAGTATGCCACTGACCAAAGCAAGAACAATGAGAAGGTCGTCCCACTAATGTGACGCAAGAGCATCAGTACAATATTTATGTCAAAGCAGATGATCCGACGTTATACCCAATATCCCGCCCTCGAGATCTTCCTGGAGACGAGACGTAGAACGACAAAGACTGTAGGTATTATTATGAAGGCGATGTTCGATGCTCGTATCCTGTCACCCTGATCCGCTTGGAGATTGAAGCCCGGTTCGCCGGTAGGAGGTGCCTCATTAGCCATGGTGTTTGTTGTAGCGTTCGCTCAACAGACTTGATGCGAGCATTGGTGAAGACAGTCGTCAGGATGGGAGTGTACTCGTCCTGTGCCCACACGCATGCTCTCATCCTCTCACATGCAAAAGCAGCAAAGGCAGTCAATAAATCCCGGAGCTGTCGCTTCATATTAATCAGATTGTGGCTTTGGAGTACGCCGCGAGAAGTCGAGCAGGGGTCTGACGACACGGTATCATTTAGATGTTGCAACGATAATAAGATTATACACATCCAGTTACAGTAGTCCAGATGATCCTTACCATTTTTTAGTGAATAAAAGGAAGACCTCTGCTAAACGCGCCGCACTCTCTCGTTCCTAGCAGTATGACACGCAATGCAAGGCTGCACCCTTGTGGTGCCTTGAATTATCTCACAATCTCCCAGTCCACAGTCCACATGAGTGGTTTCATCACGGACGAGCTGTTGGAAGCAGGACAAGTAAGAATGGAATAAAATGGCAGGTGAAGCCGACATAAGATACTGTAGTCAGCAATTAGTTATCCTCAAATCCGAGCTACCAAGATAGTTATGATACTTAAGATAGTGGCTAGTAAGGGACATGTAGGTAGTGGTGATAGATAGGCAGGGTAGGGTCTAGTCTCAGTAATTCAGACTCACGGCTAGCCGGGGTACCTATGGCCAGCCCTACACTCGTGCCTCGCTTCGGGGGCCAATCATATCGCAGGCTTATTACGGTATACCCCTCCCTTAGAGTCTGAGTAGGAAACCCCCGAATCGCTACATTAATCGTTAATTTGTGTGAGCTCACCGTAATAATTACCCCGTTAACGGGAAATCGCGACTTTCTCTAATTTTCCAGCTATTATTACATAGTCTTTTAATATTAATTAAGAAGGTAATAGACCTTTCGAGGTCGCTAAATAAGTATATAAACTTTTTATTATAATCGGATAGCTCGTTATTATCGCATAAGCTTATTCGAATATATATTCTTCGCTAACGATTATAGCACTTATCTTTAGCCGATTATTCTCTCGATAATTAAATTTTAGACGATAGCGTATTATATTTAGTATTATTAAAAGATTATATAACGAGTCGAGTATAATAATTAAATTATAAGTTTAATCGTATTAGTATCTAATGAAAATCGAGTATTAAAGTTATTTCCTCTATATATATATTTATTAACTCGAAGATATATTACTTAGAAGTTAAAGAAAGTATAAAATATATATCTTAAATGATTTTAACGCGCTTAACGCGTTTAAAACGAATTTAAGCGAATAAGAAGACTATAAGAAACACTTAGATACGCGATTTTCTCTTCGACGACGATAGCGAGATATCTTCGAATTATATATATTAACCTCTTTATAACTTATAGAAATATCCTTTCTCCTAACGAATACGAAGTTTTAAAATATTTAACGAATTAGTTTTAGAGTAAAGAAAAAAAGTTATATATTTAATTCTCGGATATAAAAGTAGAGAGAAGAATATTTTAACGTTTAAAGTAAAGAGGAATGTTACTTAACTTTTAATCTTCTTTAATAAGAAATATATTAACTACTAATAGATCTAGAGCTAGATATCTCTTAATAATTTCTTAAAATTTCAGAGTTAAGATAACTAAGCGATATTCGATTAGATCGTTTATAACGATAATATAGATCTTTCTATATTTAAAGACGTCTTTTTCTACGTTCTATATATCTATAAGAGACTTCGACGTCGTGCGAGATATTTTTATTCATCGATGTCGCCGTTACTAATATCTGACTTCACATTAAAAGAATAAATTATCTCCGCTTCGCTCTCCGCTCTACTCTCCGCTATATATACTTACTTACTTACTTACTTACTTGCTTACTTACTTACTTACTTACTTACTTACTTATTTATTTATTTATTTATATCTATCGCCGCGGCGACTCTCGTAAGTCTAATCGTCTAAAGAATAGGGGAGACTATAAAAAATAGAAGGAGACTACGGCGTCTAATCGAAGTAATGAACTAACTAGCGAGGCCACGGCATTTTCCCTAATACGTCGTATCGTCGGTTCGGCAAGTACTATAGTAATTACCTCGAGGATTAATATACTAATAAGAGAATTTTTATATAATATCTACGCGTTTATTAAGATATATAATATTCTTAAGTATTATATCGCTATTATAACTAAGTTAGCTAAGTTTTTTAATAGAATAGAATTAAATATCTACTTTTTAACTATTATATTATAGCTTCTAATTTAACGAGAGCCTATTTAACTATTTATTCGACTTTTTTCATATTACGTAGTTACGCATTTTTATTAAGAATTATATATACGTAGAGTATAAATATTACATATCGGATAATATATCAAAAAAATAAGTCTTAGTAGAATTTTCTACTTAGACTCACCTTAAGGTCGGTGAGGCTAAGCTGAGACTAGGTAGGGTCGTAGGTGAAACTCGATGATGATCTACCTTAGGGGCCGGGAAGGTGTTAGGAACAGTCCCCACGGGGGCCCTACGGGGCCTCTGCGGGCAGGTATTTAAGTCCAAATAGGGGTGTCTGACTGTCAAGCGCAGACACCCCCGGAACCAGCTTTTTTAGCTGAGTTGCTAACAATAGTGTCTGCGCTTTGTTTCCGGGTCGGTGACAGCCTAAAGAATCTGGCTAGCCACCCCGGAGCGACACTAGCCATAGCCGAGGGTGACACGCTTAGTCTACTGAGGGTCGGGGGTTCGAGGACGCTTGAATCCCCCATCAAAAATCAGAAACTTGATTTTTTCAGAGGGTCGCTCGGGTAATAGTCACGCCGAAGGCGGGCCCCGAAGCCGAATACTTTCGGGCAGGACGCCCTATTCCATTGAGGACATTTCGGGCAGAACAGCCCTATTCCATTGAGGACATTTCGGGCAGAACGCCCCAGGGCCAAAAAGCCCCAGAAGCAGACGCCCGGGAAAGAAACCCCGAGGCTGGCCAAAAAACAGGCCTGAATTTGATTTGTGTGCGCTAAGGCGGGGTCACAGGCCCGGAATACAGCCCCATTCCCACATTGTACCGGTGCGAAGGCGGGCCAAAGGCCTTTCACTTGGTAGCCCCGTGGGCAAAAACCCCAGTGGCAAATTTCAAGCCCCGCAAAATGAGCGGGCATTTAGAAGTCTTCGGGGGAGTAAACCCCGGAGCACAGGGCATGTTGTCCTTGAGATCGTGGATCTTTCGGGGAGTGAGTCCCCGGAACGTTGCGATTTTTGCACCATCTTCGGAGCTCGAGGACGAGCCCCCTAGAGGGGGAGGCATTGTTAGAAACAGTCCCCACGGGGGCCTACGGGGCCTCTGCGGGCAGGTATTTAGGTCCAAATAGGGGTGTCTGACTGTCAAGCGCAGACACCCCCGGAACCAGCTTTTTTAGCTGAGTTGCTAACAGAAGGTCGCACTAAGGCTATTATACGTACTCGTCTTCACTAGAATTTGCAATCTCTAAAACTTAATCTTTATAATTTATTATTTCATAATAGAACGAGTAAAGGCCTATGAATTAAATTTATAATTATTTTTTTAATTAGAGCTATCGAGTAAATAGATAAGCGATCTTTAATAAGCGAACTTTAATAAGCGATATTTGAATTCCTTACGCTTTAGTAATTATAAGACTAAATTCAAAAAAAAAAATCTAAAAGCTCATATTTCGTTCTATAATTTAAAAACAAAATTTTAAAATTTTAATAGAAAATAAAAAAAATATTCTAAAATTACATAATGTATATCTATTTTTTAATTAGAGCTATTCGACTATATTTTTTTAATAATTATAAACGCTAATTTATTTATTCGCGATAATTTAGTCGATCTAATTAAAGAGCGTAGTAATTCTAAATTTATAATTAGCTATATATATTTTTTTTTAATTAGTATATATAAAAGAATAAAATAAAACTAAGTTTAAAAATCTTAAATTTATATATATATCTAGCTAATTATAAATTTAGAATTTACTACGCTCTTTAATTAGATCGACTAAGTTAGTTTTATAATTCTTTTATACCTTCTTATTAAAGATTAAATATTATTAAAATTCGAATTACGTAACTCTTAGCGTCTTAACGATTATATAACTACGTTATATAATATATCTTAGCGCGTCTATATTAAGTCGCTCTTTTCTTTTATAGAATTTAATAATTAATATAATTAAGTATTTTATCTTTATATTTTAATAGATTATAAGTTTAAATTATATTTAATAACTATTTTAATAATAATATAATCTATCGCTATAATTATAATTAATTACGAATATAATAGAAACGAAGATATAGAAGATAGCGTTATAATAGCGCCTTAATAGATAATATCTTCTAGTAGATTTCTTTATAGAATCTTAATGAATTATCTTATATTTAATTTATAAATCTACTATAGTAATAATAATTAATTTTCTACTATTATAATAATAATAGTAATATTAGATTACTATATAGTAAGTATTATATAATTACTTATTATATACTATACTTCTAATATATTAATAATTCTTACTATATTAAAGATTTAATTAGATTCTTAAATTCTTATTATTTTCGCTATATTTCTTTCTATATTACGAGAATCTTAATTCTTTAATATAAGAATCTCACTCTTTTCGAATTATCCTTTTTATATTATAAGAATTCTAATTTTTTAATATAAGAATCTTACTCTTTTCGCTATTATCCTTACTACGTTATAAAAATCTTAAAAATTCTAATTCTTTAATATAAGAATCTCGATTTTTTAGAATAAGAAAGCTATTATTAAGCTAAATTTATTATTAATTATTATAAATATAATAGAAAGATAGAAACGAAGAGATAGAAGATAGCGCTATTATAGCGCCTTAGCAGATAATACTTACTAGTAGATTTCTTTATAGAATCTTATTATCTTATATTTAACTTATAAATTTATAATAGTAATAGCAATTGATTTCCTACTATTATAATAATAATATTCAAGAGTAGTATAGTCTTTCTACGCTTATATTATAAATATAAGATCTCTAGCTTAAGTAATCACAAACTTCACAACTAGAGAATTAGCCCCTTTAAGGTTCTTGATAAGATTAAAAAGCTTGCGTATCGCCTTAAGCTCCCTTTACTGATAAGAATTTACCCGGTTATTTTAGTGGCGCAATTGGAACCTACTAAGAACGAGGATTCTTATATACGCGCTCGTGCTTTTATTACTTCTGAAGTCGAGAAAGATAGCACTATTACGAATATCTACGAAATCGAGACTCTATTAAAAAAGTAAGAATCTAGAGATAAAGTTTAGTACTTAATTAAGTGAAAGAACTACGAGAATAAATATAACGTATAATATAATCTAGATAATCTTAAGAATACTAAGAAATTAATTAAGAAATATAAAATAAGAATTAGATTATAACTTAGAAGATTAAATCGATAACGTATTAGAATAGAAGTTTAAGAAAATGTTTTTTTTATTATAATATAGTTTCGTTTATAGTATTAAAAAAGAAAGTTTATACTTTCTTTAACTTCTTTACTTAAAAAATAAGCTTTCTTAACTTTCTTTTCGAAGAAAGAGCTTTCTTAACTCTTTATTTAAAGAATAAATTAATATTCTTTTCGAAGAAAGGGCTTTCTTAACTCTTTACTTAAAAAATAAGTTAACTTTCTTTCTAAAAAAAGGGCTTTCTTAATTCTTTACTTGTTGATTTGAAAGTTGTTTATTTTATTCGGCTGTTTAGCTGAGATAGCCGCCTTAACGAAGATATTCCATCTGAAAATCTATAGGGACTCGAACCCGTAAACCGCTCGCGTTCGAGTATATATAGAGTATCGCGTAAAGATCTTTATAGAGGGAGATCATATCGAGTAACTCTATTAAATTAACGCTAAATTAATAAAATTAGAGATAAAAGAGTATAAATAAAAAAATTAGAAAAACTATTTAAATAATAGATTTAGATCTATTAACTTATCTTAATTACTAATATCGCTAATATCTATATCTTTATTCTTTATAATATTATCTAACTCCTTAATTATCTCTATTATTCTACGCTTAATCTAATTTATTATTATAAAAAAGTTAAATATTAAATAGATAAAGCCTTTATAAACCTTTATTCGATTAGAGAGCTCTCTCTAAAGGTTCTTAAATATCTATATATTATACTTCTTAATTTAATACCTCTTATAAAGATATAAAACCCGATCTATAAGAATCTACTTTTAAACTAAAATTCGATAATAATTTTAAATAATATTTAGAAATTAGTATATAACTAAATTACTAAAATTATATAAAAGATAATACTTCTATAGAGCTTAAATAGTAGTCTAATAAAAGATATTTTATCGTCTTTTATTAATACTTCTTAGATTAGAGTTAAGTATTATAAATATAATTATTTTATTAATAATTCTTATCTTAGATATCGAGTTAGAAATTAATCGATCTAAAATAATAAAGAACTCTTCTTATATCGCTTTTAATATTATATACTCGATCTATATATAAAATAAGAATTAATTATTATTATAAATAGAATATAATTATTATTATATCGATATCTATATAAGATTAATTTTTAATTAAATCTTTCTATAAAGTAATTATTAGAGAAGATTCTTTATATATAATATTCTAAACTTATTATAGATCGTAGCTTATATTTTATTTATTAAGACTCTTAATTTATAATAGCGCTAATAGATAAAAATAAAGCCTTTAATTCTATCGCTAAAATTAATAGCTTTTAATCTCTTATCTAAGATTATAAGATAGACTTATTAAAAGTTAATCTTCGATAAAAAAATAAAAAAATTATTAATCTCTATAAAGTATTTCTATTAAAGTATATCTAGTTTTTATATATATAAAGCTAAGAGTAATAGACGTTAGTTTAATAAGATAGCGTTAAGAATTAGATTATTAATAATATAGTTAATCTAGAAAGAGTATTTATTATATATTATTCTAGCTAAGACTATAGAGATTATATATATTAAATCTTATATATCTTTTAAGACTCTAATACTCTTATCTTATAGAGCTCGCTAGATCTTAAAGTTAAACTTTTTTATATTCTCTAAACTATCTTTCTCTAATAATAAATAATAAAATATTAATATTATTAATAGTTTCGTAATAATTTAAGAGAGTTTAACTTTAAGAATTTATATAGATATCTTTTTTTATCGCTATTAGATAGTCTATATTAACTTTAAAATATAATTAAGCTAATTAAAGAATCGAATTACTTAAAAATTAATAAATACTAAAGTATATAAAGAACTTTAAGTATATAACGCTAGAATATCTTTAATTAGAATAATTTATACTAATTTAAGAAAGTTAACTACTCTACTAATTATAGTTATAATACTTTTATTAATAATAACTTATAGATTAATTACCTCGATTTTATCTTTTTTTATCTAATAATATAAGTAAAAGTTATAAATAGTATTTTAGATCTTATTATCTTATATTAACTTATAGTACTTCTTTTCTAACTCGTCGCGTATTATTAGAAATATATATAGAAATCGTAGAGTAAATCTAAAAAGGGATATTATAAAGATAATTTCGATTATTACTCTATTCTTAAGAGATAGATAAAATCGCGACTAGTTTTATACTAATCTCTTAATCTTTTATAGAATTTTAATTTAAAAATTATCTAATTAAAGATTAATATCTATCTCAATTAATATCTCTAGATATTTATAAAAGTTATTAAAAGAAATTTTCTTTATATCGATAATATAAATATAGGCGATATTTTTTATATATAGTATATATAACTTATTTTAGTTAATTCTCGCGTCGATTATAGTATAATAGATTTTTAAGATTACTATTATAATATCTATCTCTACTTAAGATCGTATTATAATTATTATATTATCGATATATATTATTATCTTTAATATTCTATTTCTTATTTATATTCTCGAGATTTAGAGATTATAAATAATATATCGAGTAAGATCTTTAATTATAATTACGAATAAAAGATAGCTTAGAAAATTTCTCTATCTTATATCGCTTTATATTATAATTATTTCTTTAATATAATTATTAATATAAATCTTAATCTTAGCTTTCTTATAGATAAGTTATACTTAAATAATAAATTTCTTAAATATATCTAATTCTTTTAAAATCGCTAAAAAAAACTTATAGCTAACTTAATTATATATTTTCTTCTAATTAAAAAAGAGAATAGCGATTTTCTCTTACTTTTATAATAGCTTTTTAATAAATTTATACTTAACTATTAGAAACTAAATTATTTTAATATTATTATCAATAAGTCTCTTTGATTAAAAAATAATTATTATTCGTTAATTATCTTATCTAGAGCCTTTATTAGACGTTATATTAAAATATTTATAAAGATTTTATAATTTATATTTATAATAAATAGGGGATAATAATTCTTGATATTAGTTTATTTCCCTTTATTTTTAAAAAGAATAATTAAAATTCTATTCGTTTAATACTTTAAGAGCTTCTACTTTTACTATATCTAGTTATAGAAGAAGATTAATTAAATAACGATAATTAAGATTTTCTCTTTTTTCTTTTTCTCTTACCCTATAATAGTCTTATAGAACTCACTTAAAAGATTATCTTTATTTAATAAAGTTTCTAAAAACGCTTAACGAATAGTAGCCCGTATCTTTTAAGCTTTAATAGAGTTCTTTATTTTAGTAATATCTATTAAGCTTATTCGATCTATTATATATCATAGAATTTCATTTTAAGCTCTCTTATTTAAAGATTTTATATTATAAAGATTTTAGTAGTAATTAATTACTACTCTAAAAATACCCTTTAAATCTATATATATCTCTTTTTAATTATATTTTAAGATCTCGATAAAGCTATAATTTATATATCTAACTCTTATAAAAAATTATTTTATTAGCTTTTTTATTAAGAATAAGATATTTAGCTATAGTATTATAGAAATAGAATTAATTATATATATCTACGAGCTATTTCTTACACGTTTTAATAATTACTATTTTTTTTCTAGCTCGAAATTTAGTAATTTAAAATATCTTTTCTTTTATAATTATAGGCGATTACGCTATAGATTATATTTAAGTTTCTAATTTACTCTATAATTATCCTTTATAATTTATTTTATAAATTACACTATTAATATCTTATAAATTATTTACTCTTCTATTAAGTTTTTCTCTAAGAATATTTATAATATCTTTATATATAAGACTCGCACTTAATTTCTTTATAGAAGTAAAAATAATAATTTTTATCGTCTAAATTTTTAAATAATTATAAAGATTATTTTTATTATAATTATCGTAGTCTTATAATTAATAAATAATCTATTAAACGCTATCTTTTAACCCTCTAACTTTTCTAATTAATTATCTTAGATATAGATTTAATTAATTCTAGAAACTAGAGTTCTCCTCTCTAAAAAGTATATAAAGACTTTAAGATCTAGATTCTAGATTCTTTAACCGTCTATTAGATAATATATGCTATTTTTATTAAGATTCGATAATAATTCGAATAATACTCGTAGCTATAAGAGAGGCGGGGGGATTATAAAGGCTTTATTTATAGCGATTAATATAAGATTCTAATCTCTCTCTACTACGTCGTAGAGTATTTATAGCGATATTTATTTAAATATTTTTATATTTATTTTTAGTTATAATAGCCTTTTATCTTCTTTAGTTAAGACGTATATTAATATTACTATAAGTATATATTTTTTATATTTAACCTCGTAAACTAGAATTCTTTTATTACTCTCTTTATAAATAATATAATTTAAATTTTTATCTTTCTATTACTTTATAAATTTGATATTTATAATAATAATAACTTTATTCTTTTTAACTCGATAGATTATAATAATTATTTATAGAAATAATCTTTTATAATATTTTATAATTTTATTAAATAGATTTATCTTTTAAAGTAGTAGAATATTAACTCTATAACTCTATATTATATTATATATTTTTCTAAAATAATTTAAATTTAGAATTAAACGAATATTAAGTAAAATTATTTATATCTTATATATAGCTATAATTATAATATAATAGATCTATTCTTTATAAAAAAGAACTTTATAGTATTTATAGATTTTAGTATTTATAATTTCTTATATTTAATTATTAAGTACGCTTTTCTATAAATATTATATATTTTAATTAAATTTATTAGTCTAAATCTAATATTAAACGCTTTATTATATCTTAATCTTAGTTATCTAATTATAAACTTAAAGCTATATATCTTAAAGTTTTTTTTAAAAATAATTATAATCTTACTACTTATAACGCCTTTAAACTTCTAATATTTTATCTAGAATTTTAAACTCTTAAAGTCTTTTATCTCTATTATCTATATAGTTAGAAAATAAAAATCTATAATATCTAATAAACTTTTATTTATTATATATACTTAAGATCTTTTTATATAATATTTAATAATATATATAATCGCTAAATCGATATAAAAGCTTTAATTCTTAGCTTTTTTAACGATAGTAGAAAAGTAATAATATATTATTTAATTTTTAATATTATAGAGTTCTATAGATATTATATTTTTAAGCTTTATAATTTTCTTTAATCTCTTTATAATTTATTTTAGAATCGATTTATTTTACTTTTCTTATAGTTTAGATAGCATTTTTAGATAGAGTTATCTATTATCTTCGAGGGCTAATATTACTAAAATAAAGATATTTCTCCCTTTCTTACTACGACGAATAGATATTATCTTACTCTCTTATATTAATATATATAAAGATTATAATCTAGACTTAGACTTCGATTTAATATAATTTAATAAAATTATTTCTCTCGATATCTTATTTTTTTACTATCGAAGATAAAGTATAAATTAAGCTTATCTTCTATAGCTAGATTTTCTTTATCTTTTTCTTTATTAATAATTAAAAAGAGCTAAGAGTATTAACTCGCCTTTATTTAAAAATTAGTATTTCGAATAATAAAGATAAGAAAGTTATTTTTCTTATTAATCTATTATAATCTTACGATTAATAATTCTATTTATAGAATTTATAAGATTAAAAAAGATCTTCTCTTCTTAATCTTAACTCCTCTACTACCCTCTATCTCTTTTTATACTATTTATTCTTCTTAGCTCTCCTTTACTCCTTTCTCTTCTACTTCTTTAATGTATATTAATTAATATCCTCTTTATTAGTAATTTATCTCTTTAAAAAGCTTAAATTAAAATATTTCTTATAATAAGAGAGAGAAGATTAATAAGACTTAATAGATATTAGATCTACTTTATTATTAGATTATAGCTTATCTAAAAATAAACTATACTCTAATAATATATTTTTCTCTTATATTACTTTATTACTTAACTAATTATTAATAAATTATTTATTAATAATTTTAAATTATTAGTTTAGAGAAGACTCTTTTATAATAATCTTAGTAGAGTTAGATATTAATATTATAGCGTTATATTAATAATTAATATAATATATTAATTATCTATATTATATTTTAATTTAAATTTTTTAAAATATATTTTCTAATAGAATTTTTAACTTTTAGATTTTAATCGTTATCTCTTTTAGCTACTTCGTTTTAATAGAAAAGTTTTTCGCGTTATAACGCGTATACGTTTTAAAAGATAATATAGTAATAGCGAAGTATTAAATAGAGTAATTTATTAAGATAATAAAAAGACTTTATCTATTATATAGTTATTTTATTTCTCTTAAATATTTAATAGAGGTATAAAAACACTTTATTAGAAAATAATTAAGAGCCTATAGTTGAATTCCTTAAGTACTAAGTTCTTAGAGTTATTACGTTAAGATATCATATATAGACTCGAGTATTACTAGCGAGACGCCGCTGCCAGCGCTCTTAGAACGTGTTATCGTCGCTGGCGATACCTCTAAAAGATCTTAATTCTTTACTTAAGACGAGAATTAGACTAGATAATAATCTAAGAAAAAGCTTTCTTTACTTTCTTCTATTACTACTTTTATCTAAAATATTAAAAGTATTATTTTCTTTTCTATTTATTAATATCTATTATAAATATAATAGAAAGATAAAAATAAAGAGATAGAAGATAGTGCTATTATAACGTCTTAGCAGATAATACTTACTAGTAGATTTCTTTATAGAATCTTATTATCTTATATTTAACTTATAAATTTATAATAGTAATAGTAATTAATTTTCTACTATTATAATATTAATAAGAGATCTTATTAATATTAACTATTAGATTTACGAGTTTCTTATAGCGATAGATTAAATCTATTATTACGAGATTTTCGAGTTTATTAAATACTTTATTAATTATATTATTTAGAATTATAATTATTAATCGAAATAGATATTAGAATTATTAAGATACTTAAGAATATTATTTATTAAAAGTAGAATATCAGATATATTAGAATGATTAAAAGACTGATTATTAATTTATAAAATATATGAATATTTATATATATAAAATAGGTAGCTAATAATAGCTGATAATTACTAGCTCTAGTAATACGTAATATATTATACGATAGCCGAAGGGGCTAATATTATAACACTTCTCGACAATCTTAGAAGCTAGATTCCCTAAACCCTAGTATATTATATCTTATATATATTAGTTTTCAAATCCACGCTTTATATTCGAAATTAATTATTTACCCGACCTCGTTAAATCTATAAAAAACCTCGATAAGAAAAATAGAAAGAGTGCCGGGGCTTTTAAATACCCGTTTCGGGACCTCGAAATAATATAAGGGTTTTTGATGTTTTGCTTATATTATTTCGGGACCTCGAAATAATATAAGGGTTTTTAATTGATTCGGGTCCTCGTATAATATAAGGATTTTTTACCCGTATTGATTTCGGAACCTCGAATGAAATAAGGATTTTAGTTCGACATTTTTTATATAGAAATTAAATGGCGATAGCCCTCTCGTCGATAAGTATAAGCTAAAAAAATGAGCTGTCGCTATGAGGTATATCTATTTATAAACGATTACCGAAGACTTAGTTTAATATTCATATTAGAAAGTATAAGAATGTTCGATACTATTCTACTCGCTTTCGAGCTCATAATCTATTAAAAGTAGGTGTTACGATTTTAATAACCTTACGATCTTACTTATATTATAACTCTAATTAAGCTTAGCGTACTAAGGCCTTTTAGTCTTTCTATTTTACTATAAAGTCTATATACTTATAATAATTCTATATAGATAGTATTCTCTTTATACTATAATATAGAGTTATTATATATACTATTAAGTTTCTAATATAATATTATTTATCTTTCTTCTAGAGCGATAGCGATCTATTTACTAGTTATACTAAATATATAGTTAAGAAGAGAGTATACTATTAAGAAGTTAATAGCTATAGCTAAAAGAGCTTACTACTTAAAAGATTATTTAAAAAAAAGTCTTTTATTTATATAAAGGCTAATCTAGCTAGATTAAATAAGAATCTAAAAAAAAAAAAAATCTTTAATATATTAAAAGGAATAGACCTTAGACTAAATCTCCTTTATACTCTTACTAGTTTAATATTAATAAATTCGTTAATTTTAAATTTAGATAATATATAAAGTTAAATCATTATAGGTGAGTTATAAATATATTACTATCTAGAAGAACTCGAGAACTTCGATAAGAAGGTTTTAAATATTACTATATTGTCCGCACGATATAAGAGAAAGCGTTCTATCTCTAGAAGATATATTATTAAATCTAGTTTAGATTATATCGGAGTATAACTTACGAATATTATTAAAGAAGAATCTATTATAATCTTTACATTTATTATTAATTTATAGAATTTTATAAAAAGCGCTATCGATACTTCTAATACTTAATATAATGGATTAAAGACTTTAATAAAGAGCTTTCGAACTATTAGCCGTAATATTAAAATGCTTTAATAATAAAATAAATAACTTAACTAGAATATCGCTTATACTAAGATAGAGATATTAATAATTATTATTCAACTAAGTAATAGTAATAATTAATTATTTCACGAGCGAGAAATTAATAATAGACTTCGAGGTTTACGTAATAGATATCGTATTAATATTACAAAACTCATTAAAGAAAATAAGAAATTTAAATAAGACTTAAAGTATAAAGAGTAATAGTTGAAGAAGTAATAATCTTATATATTAATTAATTTAGAAAACTTCGATAAGAAAGACGTGGAGGTTATATCTATATCTTATTAGCCGAGTATTTCTATTAATAATATTCATCGAAACTTATATTATATCTCTATTACGGATCGCGTAAAGGGTATAGAATTAAATAAATGATATTTTAATATCTCGGATTTCTATAGTACTAATAATTAAACTAAGTGAAATAGCTAGCGTTAATATCTTAAAGCGAAGTTTAGATAAAGCGCTATAATCTTTCTTACTAAACTTGAGAAAATCGATTATATATAAGACTATTATAAGTTTACTACTTATAACGTTATTAAAATAAAAATAAATAAAGATATCTTAGACTTATATTAAATTATTTAAGAAATAATCGATAAATTAGATAATATATTCGAAATATATAATAAGGTTATCAAATCGAATATTAAGATATTTAATCTTAAATTTAATATAAGAATAATAGATAAGAAGGAATCGTTCGAGGACTTCTACGCACGATTCTCTGCAGTTATTACTCCCTTAAAATTTATTAATATTTATAAGATATTTAATCTAAAATAATTAATCTCTATATACCTAAGATATCGAATTTTAGGATAGCCTTTTAATACTTTTCGAGAATTAATTATTTTTCTATAAGTACTAAATATGAATTTTCGAGCTATTAATAATATATTAAGTCTAAAAAATAAGAAAGAGATTAATAAAACTAATAAAAACTTTACCCCCTCGAATAATTAACGTAATACTTTCTTCACTAAAAGAAATAATAATATTATTATTGAAAATTCCTATATATAAGAATATAAGTATTCTAAATTATTAATAAATAGAATTTAAAAAGAAGGTAAATATTTTAAATATCTAAAGACTAGATACTATTCTAGCGATAATAGTATCTTATATAAGAATATAGATTTATTAATAAAAGAATAAATTAATATAATTCTAAAAGTCGTTAGCGTTAAGAAGAACGTCTCTATCGAATTATTATAAAAATTAAAAAATTAAATATCTCTAGCTAAGTCGTCGTTAGGAATCTAAAAGCCTTATATATAAGAATTAAAGAGTTAAAAATAGGAAGAATACTCGCTTTCGTCTCTCTATCCGCGTATACTATTACTATCGAAGTCTCTTTATAGAATAAATATTAATTAGACTTTTATAGAAAAATTATTATATTAATAGAATAGATTAAGACTAACTATCTCTCGAATATCGAAGCTTTAATATTAAGCTTTATAAATATATCTTTTATTAAAGTAAATAAGTTATTTAAAGTAGTATTAATATAACTCTATAGATTACGACTAGTTAATAATAAATTAATCTTTATTTCTAATATTATATATATAATCTTAATAAAACTCACCTTAGAAGATTATATAGAAGAACTTTAATACTTAATTATCTTATTAAAATAATTTAATATTATTCTAGAAATGCTATAGCTAGAATAGTATAATTCTTATATATTCTTTAAATCTAGAATTATTATATTTAATTTAGATTACTATATATTTAACTATTTATTATATAATAAATCTATTACTATTTAGAGTAATAATAAGTTTTTAAAAAAGAACTTAAATTATATAGTAAAGATTATATTTAAAAAAAAGAATATAATAGAGATCTTTATCTATATCTTTACTAAAATAATTAAAAAATTAGAAAATTAAGTTATTATTATATAGCTCTAAGACTTTAAATAATTTTTTAACTCTATTAATAAGAAAGCGAAGTTTATTACTAATATTACCGCTATTACGATAGAAGATTATAAAAAATTCTTTTATAAGTTAAGAAAGAAATCTTTAACTATAGAATAGCTATAGGAATAAGTTTCTATAATATATTACGAATAATTAGATATTTAAAATTCTATTAAAGCTAATAAACTTCTTACTTATCGCTTTATTAACTATAAAATATATCTTAAAAAAGAAATTATTCTATTATCGAAGAGGGCTTATAGGCTCTCTAGAGACCAGATATTAATTATAAAGAAATATATCGATAAGATATTAGAGAAAAATTATATTAGATTAAGTACTTCTCTCTATATAACACCTATTCTAATTATAAAGAAACTCGATAAAGAACTTAGATTATACGTAGACTATAAAGTCTTAAACGTATTTACTATCTCTAATCGAAATACTTCTTTATTAATTAAGAAGACTCTCGCTAAATTATACGCGGCGAAGATATATAGTAAATTCGATATTATAGCCGCTTTTAACGAGATTAGAGTAAAAAAGAGTTATAAGAAAAAAATCGTATTTATTACTTAATATAGCCTATTCGAATATATAATAATATCTTTCGAGTTATATAATACTCTTATCACTTTTTAAATATTTATTAATAACACCTTACGCGAATATTTAAATATATTCTATATTATCTATTTAGACGATATTTATTAGAACTAGTATAGGTGCGATATTAGTATAAGTAAGATAGAATAGGATAATAAGACTACCGAACTATATATGTAAGTAGAAGATATGATATGATAGGGAATGCCTCCGTCAAGGCCCGCTAGCCATAAGGCTAAGGGCTAAGTAAGGTACGCTCGTAATAGTACTCCCCTCTCTCAAAGAGCCATGACCTCCATAGCTAGTAGACCGGAGATGCAAGCCCATTACTCGCCTTATATCTTCAAACATCCATAGTCCTTCGAAAGAACCATCGCTCGCTGAAATCCATAAAAACAAAGACTTTTAATGTATACTATACTAAATTAAATTAATACCTTTCTCCGACGGCAACAACGATAGCGATATCGCATCCCGAAGATTCCGCTAGCGCGTCATCGATAGCACTTTATTATAGCGTCAAGGGGCTCCCAATTTAACGAAGATCTATAAAGAATTAAATAAATAGTAATCGAAAGAAGGATTTACTATACAATGGCCATCTAATTCCATATTTATAATAGAGAAGAAATTAATAAGATAATGCAATTTAATTAGTCAAGGCCTCCCGAACCGAACCAAGCCGTAAGCGCTAAAACTCTAAATCAATATTAAATGATTTCGATATAAGTTTCTTTATAGAACGTCACATAGCCGATATCAATCGAGGCTATCAACGACGGCAGTAAGATACGTAGATAACGTACTATACGAAAGCCTTCAGGCATATAATAATAAGGGGAGCCCGCTTAATAAATCTAATATAAGATTATTAATAAGCAACATAGGTCTAAGAAATCGATTCCCGAATATAAAAAAAAAATGAGGCTATTCTAAAGATATCGGACGGTTTCAATTCGTTTAAAAATACGATATTCGAGGATTTACCGATATCTATGCTATTTCGACTATATTTACCTACTATATTCTCATAACCATATCATTCGTAGATCTAATGCGTTCTCATAACCTATATTTATCATTTATAGATCTATTACGTTCGCATAGCCATATCTATCGTCTATATTCCTCTAAATTAAGGCGAAAAATAATAGCATATTTACCACGCGGTTTACTTACATCTTCAAGTCTCGCCTTAATATACTATTTAGCAAATACCTTTACTTTCTTATCTGCCAGCTATTCGACATATATTAGATTACGATATTCTAATATAATAAGATATTTCTTTAGGTCTAGTAATATTTACTTTCTTTCGTACATAGCATATAAGTTCAGAAGACGGAGATTTACTCTATTTCTTAAGTCGATTATGAAATTCAGCTAAATAACATTAATCTAATATTCTTTATCGCCATACTTCTATATATACGCGGTATATTTCATAAACTCTATATAATACTCGGAAAATAACTAATTATCACGTCTTCTAAAAGTTAAGTAATTATAAATATTTCTTTATCGAATAATATCTAATAAAGTCTTATAAAGATTATATAATTAATCCAGAAGATCGTCAACTAAGAGATAAGAATTTTTTATAGTCTTTCGACGTCTAGATATCGTATACTCAACAGCGTTTCCTCCAAAACGCGATACGACGTAGTTTATCTAAAAAGCGTTAATAAAATAATAATCTTTATTAAGGCTAAGTTTATCCATAATCCTTATTTTCCAATTCTCAAATTTAAATCTATCACCGTTAAATATAAATAAATTTAATAGTCTTAAGCTAAGTAACTATCTAACTAACTATAACGAGATTAATCGATGTCGATATGCTCTTAATACTTCGAAATCTCGTGATATAAATAGAGGTGAGAACGAGGGCGAAAGAATAGAGATATCAGCTGAGTTTTAGCCTTACATCTCTTCTTACTATCCTAATATCTCCTGTAAAGAAGAAGAAGCAGAGATACCAACCGATCTTTAGGCCTATATCTCCTCTAAATAACTTAATATCTTACGATATCGCTAATAAAAGTCCTTAGTAGATAGAGAACACTACATTCATAGCATATAAAGTGACGGCGAGTTAGGAGATAAGTATCTTCTATATAAGTCGTCATATATAAGATAGGGTTCGCCACGATATATAGATAATCGGCGATATAAAGAGAGGTATCTTAATATTAATATAGGTGGATTTAAAGAATTTATAATTTATTAAATATAAATAAAAACGGAGCGGAGAAGATAGGCGTGAAAACGGCGATTTTAGCTAAGCTTCCCCGTCAAGTATTATAGAGAGATCTCTGGAATTCTAGTGCTATAAAGGCTTATGCGAGTTAAGAAAGGTGGTAAATCTCTATATTAAGAGTCGAAGTTTGACGATAACGCTCGAAATAGTGTTATTCCTTCGCGAGAATCTATAATACTCGTTTCTTAATCGATTAAGTCGCCGTAAAGACTATAAATACTCTAAATTATATTCTTTCGAACGGTAGAAAGTCCGCCGAAGATATATTAGTAGGTGATAGACTTTTTGCGAGTAACGGAGCGGAGAAGGATTTCTTATATTCGATGTAGAGGACTCGTTTTTTAATGAATTAGGCTATCGTTGATAGTGTAGATTATTTAATATAGATTTCTTTCGAATAATATAAGTATCTGATAATTTAAATATATAATAGAACTTCTATATAGTAGAAATACCCAGCGTTTTCTTTATCAAGCTCGATCGCTTACTCCGAGCAAAAAGTAAAAAATTCATCAATTTTCTTCGCCGAGAAGGAAGAGATATAAAGGAGCCTTATTATAATATCAAAACTAGTATAGATACGATATTAGTATAGGTGAGGTAGAATAGAATAATAAGGCTATCGAACTATGTATGTAAATAGAAGACATAATATAATAGGGGATACCTCCGCTAAGGCCCGCTAGTCATAGAGCTAAGAACTAAGTAGAGTACGCTCGTAACAATATTCTTATCTATAATAATATTAAAGATAAATATATTTAATATATAGAAAAGATATTAAAGAAACTTTGATAAGCTAGCCTCTATTTTAATATTAATAAATACGATTTTTATATTATTAGAGTTAAATATCTAGAATTAATTATTATTATAAAAGGAGTAGAAATAAATATAAAGAGAATTAAGATTATTACTTAATAAAAGAAATCTAGATATATTAAAGATATATAAGTATTTCTAAAATTCGCTAATTTCTATTAAAAGTTTATTACGGAGTACTCTAAAATCGCTATATTTTTAATAAATTTTACTTATACTTAATAGAAGAAAGACTTTATCTATCTATAAGCTTAAGAGTACTCTAAATAACTTACTTTCGAAATACTTAAGAAAGCTTTTACTACTACCTCTATATTTACTTATTTTAATTTAAATAAAAAGACTTAATTAGAAATGAATATATTTAATTTTATAATTATTATTATTTTATTATAAGAAGATAAAGATAAAGTATTTATATTTATAATATTTCTTTTTAAGAAGATATCTTCTATAGAGTATAACTACGATATTTATAATAAGAAACTTATAATTATAATATAGATCTTTAAAAAATAATATTCTAAGCTAACTAATACCCCTATCGAGAACTCTATTAAAGTTATTTTAGATTATAAGAACTTATAGTATTTTATATTCTTTAAATAACTTAACTTTCACTAAATAAGATAAACGAAGTTTCTCTTTAAATTTAACTTTTATATTATTTATCGTCTAGGGAAATAAAGTATTAAATCTAATAATCTTACTCGATGAGTAAGAGACTTATCTAAAAACGAGGATAACGATTATATCTATTATTAATATTATATAATTTTTAAAAATAATAATCTTAACGAAGATATTAAAAACGCTATATATCTTATTATTATACTTCTAAATAATATAAGAGAAAATATTATCTCTCTAATTATAATATTATATAAATTTAGCGAATAAGACGATATTAATAATAAGAAATCTAATAAAGAATTATTATTAAAGACCTCGATAGAGACTTCTTAAGAGGAGTCCTTAGAAGAATCGAGAGAAATCTCTACTATTAATACTTCTAAGTTATTATATTAAATAAGAAATATTTATAATTATAACGATATTACTTAGAGAATTATTTAATTAAAAATATCTAAATAGAGAAAGTTATTACTTAAAATAATTAAGAATAATCTTAAGCTGAAATTAGATAATTATTATCTTTACGATAAATTATTATATATTAATAACAGACTATATATATTAGACGTTCCCGAATTATAAATTAAAATCATTAGAGGTATTTATAACTCTCCTCTCGAAGATTATATTAATAGATTATTAATCTATAATAGAGTAAGTAGACTTTACTATTAGTTAAGAATAATAAATTTTATTACCCGCTATATTAAGAGCTATTATATCTATAAAAGATTTAAGACTTATAAAGAG